>NC_054756.1:21321772-21628439 GCF_018143015.1 Lytechinus variegatus
GAAGTGATGCATTAATGTAAAATTTGAAAGAAATGAAACGTGTGCAATGCCTTTAATGGAAGCTCAAGTTTTAATGTTCTCTGATCTTGGTGTAGATAATGGGGATGGAGCTTTTTTGCTATTGTAATCAGCATTTATTTATAGATACCTGATGCTGATGGAGTGCCTTGGTCCTACATATTGACACCTGTGTGGTATATGCTCCAAAAAATTGGCCGTTGGTGGATATTCAACTCTGGTTCATATTTTATGGTGGTGGATACCAAACCATGGAAACAATCTGCCATATGTGGTTTGTGTATGTTAGATCATACATGGACCTGCCAAAATGAAGTATACACATTACTGTTTTATTCACAGTTGTTTTTAATAATTAAATAGAAATAAAAACAGATTAATCCATTAATCAATTTATTTATTGATAGCCCTACATGTAGATTAAAGGTAAATGCTAGTTTTGGTAACGATATCAAAATGAGTTCGTACAGAATCCAATGAAATGACCACCAAAGTGTCTGTTTGTATAAATAAAACGTATGTGCCAAAGGATTCTGGAAGAAATTGTGTAATTGCTGAGAAATCAGCAAATAAGCACAGGATTCGGGTAGAACGTCGGGCCCGATGCTCTAAGCAATAATTATACATTGTCCCACGTGCGCTTATCTGTGTTGGGGATCTTCGGTGTGAACATTTTTCAGCGTAGATTTCAAGATTCACAAAGTTCAGTTAATGTAACTGTACCAGATCTAGATCCTCGATGATATACTGACAATTAAGCCTTGTTTTACAGACTTTCTCATGAAATCAGTGTTTACTGCAACTACTGGAATTTCTCTTTAATGTATAAGGTAGTTGATTGACTGATACAATAGGATCAGTGACATGAACCAATCTTGTAATCAAAATTCAAAAAATCACTGCACTATTTTTCATACAAAACCAAACTCTTGATAGACTTATCATAGTAAAATATTGTCACGTTTGCACCAGATTGCAAAGTGTTTTCATATCTTCATAAGCTAACAAATTCAAACATGTTTAGTTTGTGGTAATAGTAATGTAGAGAGCAGAATTCTGATTACTCTTTATACACACCTGTCTCGATAGTTGGTAGAAGAAGCAATGTCTTTGCTCGTAAAAGAGTACAGACAAGATGATTATATCATGGAGATACCTATAACCTCCATCATACATGTACACTGTACCTTACACATTGAATACATGCAAACATACCATGGATTTTATTTTGAAATAAATAACCCTGATCAACATTGCGTCCTAGGAAACAATCTTTTCCATATTTAAAGACGATTTCAAGCACAATCTATTTTAAAATGTATATGGTAAGGTAATTACAATGTAGTAATGCCATATTTTTTTTTATTGTCCATCATTTCTTTCTATAATGAATGCCACCTTGGTCAAATTTAACTTGAAAATTTTGAATAATTTATTTTTTTATTCTTGGTCTCAAATGGACTCTCAATTAAATCTGTTGGTCCTTTGGTACAAAGTGACTTCCACCCCTCCCCCATTAGTGACTCATATTCTGATGTCAAATTTAGCCCAGAATCTGTAACTTGCCCCCAATTTTAAATTGAGGAGTGCAAGGCTCCTCCAGGTATTAAACTCCTGATATTGGCCGAGAAGTGTAACAAGTGTTTAGCGCCCCCTCTCTCTCTCATCACCCTTAACACTCTCTGCACCTGCCAATTACGGTGCCTTCTTCCCATCTCCCCTTCCCCCTAAAGGCGGGCAGAGCTGAAGCCATCACGAATATTTATTTTATTTCCCCTCGCTGAGAGAGGTGAACTGGAACTGTATACGCGATCCCAAGCGAGATGGAGATGATTTGGATGCGCTCCATGTGCAACTTGAATGCGTTATTGTAGCTGCATCTCACTCTGGCACGTGTGTTATGATTTGCAGGCAGTAATGTTTTACATTATGTATAGATATTGATGGTCTGTTCTATATATACTTTCAATCTTACATGTTTACATTTACTCTCCCAAGCTCCATCTGGCATTGTCATTAAATATGAAGAAAGAGCTACAAGAAAATGTTCAGAAGATGAAGCCTAGCCCAAGTATTTCTTCAAATTTTAAATCAGTCTCTGAAATTCCAAGCCAGTGCCAAACCAGTCTTTTTTCTAAAGGAGAAAGTTCTGGCATTCTAATCATGCTTTATGCATGAAAGTCTTCTGTCATATTGCTTAGGGTATGAATCAAGCCAAGGAAAATCTAATGAATAGAGAGCTGCATTTTTGTATGGCATCAATAGATGGTATGTTAATTTTCATATCACTTGTTGGTTTCCTTTTTCTTTTGATCAAGATATATTTTTTTCAGTAACTAGATATTTATTAAGAATATTACAACATACTCATTCAATACAAAATTACAAATAAAAATCAAGAGAATATAATAATGAACATATTTACAGTGCAAAAGAGTACAGAGAATGTTCAAAAGATAAACCTCCATTTATGCAAATGAGCAGAAACTTTCCCTTTCTTTAAATTTTTTTATTCAATTTCTTTTTTACTCATTAAGTAAGGCTTAAAGCAAGCAAAGCCAGGGATCTTATTTTGAAATTTGCAGAGAAAGATAAAATATTTTAATGATAGAAAAATAACATTTTTATCAATATTGTAATTAATAGCATATACTTAGCAAGAGGAGACATTTTAAACAATTGGCCTGAGGCTTTCTTTTTCGGTGACTGTCTGTTAGGGTTGTTATGATAATATGAATGCAGAACAATATAATGTGCACCTGATGTATGTGCCTGCATGATAAATATGACAACCTTCTCCCATAAATTGCTCTCCTAAATCATGATTATAAACCTAATACTTTTTATTAATAAATATTTAGCAGTACAACCTCAACATTGCAGGATAAACTTTTTTTTAAACTGTGTTGGGTCATTTACTTTCAGAAACAGTTTTTACTTTCTTCCTTTGCAGTCCATGGTTGTTAATATGAATCATATTTTAAAAGTAACATTTTTTTTAAAAGCTCTTTGGAAGTGTCAGGGCACCATATTACCATTTTCTATCATCAACTTTACACTTTCTAGTATTCAGCATCAGTGGCCTTTAAATTATCACACACTGAAACAGCCATTTGTTTTGGCTACTGGCATAACAATCTTTTTTTCTCCCCTCCAAGTTCAATCTTGACAGTAATGCATCACATCAATGTCCTACTTTCCATCAGGCACCAAGCTTTGAAATCAGAGTCCTTTGGAGAGTGACATTCATGAGGAATCTATGCAATTAAAATTGCAGATTTTACAATGCCCCTTGGAATTTCAATGTCTGAGTGTAAATTATGTGAAAGTGTCTCTATTTTTAAGAATAGATTTAGGTGACTGTGAAGTCAGATATCATACAATGGGATGGATACAGATCAGTGAATAAATGATGTAAATGTAAAAAAAATGTATTTTCAGAGCATTTTTTTCTTCTTATTTGTGTTTTGCACAATAAAATATGGACTTTCACCTTTTTTAAAAAAATATTCCTGCTTGAAGATATACTGTAAAGGGTATGGAGTGAAATCGTACCCTTATCATGATACATGGAGTAAGAATAGTTCATCATGACCAAGAAAATAGATTTCGTAGTACTTATGGAATCATGCTTAAATGATGTCTTTAAGAGTGCAATGCAATATGCTCATTTTCTCTAGGTATGACAACTTTGCCTGCATACATGCATAGAAAATAAATAGATCTAAGTTAGCATGAGTCGATGGATTAATAATGTAAATGTTCATGTGTTCAGGGCTGGTTTCTTTCATAAGTTCCTTTTGAAGAAGGTTATTTTTCTCATTTTCATCTAGAATCTTTTTAGATTTGTACATTGTTTTCCAGGGAAAAAAACTCAGGGGCTGCTTATCATAACTTACTGCATACATCTGGAACATTGGATAAGCTTTAACATTTTGATGAGTGTGGATTTCCAGTGTTCCCTGTTTAGTTTCCAGGGTTGTTTTAAGCATTTCAGGGGCTAAATTGTTCCAAGGCCCTGTGTAATTTTTTTCTCTGATGTTCTCCCAGTCTGGATGTTAATTGCAACATCTCTCCATTTAACTCAAACTTTTGCCATTCTCATACTCTCCAATTATCGAAAAAAATTCAGAGTTGATTTCTTTGGCCTCAACCTTGGTCTAGTCTTTTGTAAGTTCAGTAATTCTTCATAATGGTTTAGTGTGATTATGTGAGTTTTAAACAAGGTTTTTGTTCAAAGTAAACTAATTTATCTTTTCCTCTTATCTTCATCAGGTCTTCCTTCCATGGATATATCCAGTATGCCACGTAGCTATGACAGGTTGATGGGATGCATTGAAAACGTCCGATTCAGCTGGACCTCAAGCTCCAATCCTGCCGCTGCCATGCCTATCCAAGGTACTACCAGTCCTTCTGGCACCACCACCGTTGGTGCCGCTGCCACCACTGTTGCTGCCGCTGCCACCAACCCCTCTGCTTCCAACACTGCCACCGCCAACGCCACCTCGCCCAACACACCACCACCAAGCTCAGGCGATGCTACCAGTGAGAATCCAACAGCCTCAGGGGCTAGTGAGACAAGTGGGTCACTACCAACAGAAGCTGCTGCTACGGGAACAGAAATAAGTGGATCCACCGCTGGAAGTGGCGTTGAAGCAACTCCAACAGAAGCAGGAAACGAGGTGCCCATAAGTTACAGAGGTAATAATCATTATTTTGATGTAACTACATCGGCAAGTCATCTTTGATCTGATGTCATGCATCTGCTCTTTCAGCTGTGTTAATAACCCCATTAAAAATCCATAATGTACTTGAGATAGAAGTAAATTCTAACCGACTAATGTGATCATTTAAGGAAATTATTTCATATTGTCTTGCCCTTTGGACATATTATTTCACTGTTGCCTATAGAAGCCCATTCAAAGAAAGTTGTAATTTTCATTATGTTAAATAACCAAAATGTGTATAATCTTCTCCCCAGGGAGTATAGAAAGTGCATATAATGCGTGATGGCTTGGCAGAATCCTATTATGGTGACAATATTCGTGGAGTGTTGTGGCCAAGTGGATTAGTATTCTGACTTTGAAACAAAGGGTTGTGGGTTCGAATCCCAGCCATGGCATAATTTCCTTCAGCAAGAAATTTATCCACCTTGTGCTGCTCTCAACCCAGGTGTGGTGAATGGGTACCCGGCAGGATTAATTCCTTGAATGCATGAGCGCTGAAAGGCTGCTCGAGCTAAAGCCTGGGTAATAACAATGTGCCTCGGAATAGAATATTTCTAGATAGATGGCGCTATATACATGCTTATTATTATTATTATTATATATGATTTATCTAAACCAAAGCCATTGCTCATGTTAAAATGTATCTATAAATTATCAGTATTTTAGTATTATAACAGTCAAATATCATTCTACAATTGTGCTATTCACTCTTCTCCAAACACATTCAATTTACAAATAAAGACATTACTGAAATCTTTTGATTTTAGAAAAGTACACTTCCAGGTATAATATGATTGCTGAAAAATCACTATGCAACCCAAAATGTGTAATCTATGACAACCATGTATCTATATTTCAAACTGCATATTGATATATGATATTAACTATTCAATATTCATTTTGTATACATTTCAATTGTGTATTGATAATTATCTTGTTACATATGATATTTGAATTGCATCGTGTAAACATTTACAATTCAAATCTGAGTGCATGCCAATCATTGTTTTGCAGTAAACCTTGATTAAAATTTAAATGAATCTTTCTCTTTGAATAGTGCGAGTGGAGGATGGGTGCATCAATGGCTGTGATACGGCTAATCCCTGTCAACATGGTGAATGTATCAATCACTACTCAACGATGTCTTGTAACTGCTTTATGAGTGGCTACGAAGGGGAGAGGTGTGACCATGAAGGTAAATCAATCGTAGAAATTTAATCATCAATGCAAGTTGTGGGAACAATCTTAAAGAGAAATGCCAGTAGTTGCAGTAAACACCGATTTCATGAGAAAGTCTGTAAGACCAGGCTTAATTGTCAGAATATCATCAAGGATCTAGATCTGGTACAGTTACATAAACTGAACTTTGTGAAATCTTGAAATCTACGTTGAAAAACGTTCACAATGAAGATCATCAACACAGATAGGCACACGTGGGACAGTGTATTATTATTGCTGGAATAACGACCCGACGGAGGTGACCGAATCCACGCTTATTTTGCTTATTTCTCAGCAATTACACAATTTCTTCCAGAATCCTTTGGCACCTGTTTTTTATTCATACAAACAGACACTTGATTGGTCATTATATTAGATTCTGTAAAATTTCATTTTGAGATCGTTACCAAAACTGGAATTTATCTTTAAAATGAGTTTGAACAGATCCAATGAAATGACCACCCAAGTATTTGCATGTATGAATGAAACGTATATGTCAAATGATCTGGTAGAATGTCTTAGAATGGTACAAAGTGCATTTCATTCATAGGAAAACTTATTTACTATGAAACGAGACAAACGTGTGTATAATTGCTGAGAAATGGACAGAGTAAGAATTGTGTTCTAGCCAGGTGTTACGTATTTTCTGAGCATTAGTAACAATAGACTGTCTCTCATATGCCTGTCAGTGTTGGTGATCTTTAGTAATGACCATTTTTCACTTGGATTTTGCAATTTCCTAGATCCTTCGGGTTGTGCATATGAAACAGGTCTAGATATACATGCATTATGATGACAATTAACTGATTGTTAAAGACTTTCTCATGACATCTTTGCCTGCTTTAACTACAAGTACTTAACTGTAAGTTCTTGTGAACCTTTTATAATTTTACATCATGACTGTTAGTAGCTCTTAAAATAATGCTTAAACCACAAGAAATTTCAGTGCTAGGTGCTAGATTTATCATGTGCAGTCCCACAAGCTCACAGGAAAAAAGTTTCATCTCCAATTATAGTATCAAGATCGGAAACCTGGGTTGAAACAGAGGCCAAGAAATCCACAAAGATTTGGGGTAACGATTACAAATCATAGCTTTGTATAAAGAACTATTCTCTAGAATATTCCGCTTCCTCATTTGATTTGATTTTGTATATTCTTGCAGAGATTCAACCACTGGCAGATCCAGGGGGGGGGGGGGGCAAAGCCGGCCCATGCTCCCTCCCTTTGAGAGGCACAATTAAAATTTGTAATGTAAAAGAGCCTTTAAAACAGAAATGTGCCTCCCCCCTTTTAAAAGTGAAGACCTTTTTTTTTGCTTGTCAAATGTTTTTCGTGGACAAAATGTGTTTTTTTTTTGTTTAAAACACCCTTTTTTGTTGGTTGTCATATTTTTCCTCAAGAAAATGTGCCCCCTCCTTTTAGAAAATCATGTATCTGCCCCTGGATTGCATTACTTTCCTTTGTGTAAATCAAGATATATTAATAATTAAATGATTTGTAAAGACTGACATATTTTGTATTCAAACAAATTGTAACTGATTTCTTTTCAGGCTCATTTTCAATTTTGATATTATTTGCAAGTGGTTAAAAAAAGAAATAATTAGAAAATCATAATTTTGTGTCAAACGAAGGGTACACTAAAAGAACATTTGTGTCATTCTATGGATGTGTAAAGCATGATAGATTTGATCTTAGGCCAATATTTTAGCATGCAGATATCTTAATGGATTTTTCGCCTATTTCTGCATATTTACAAATCAATATATTAACCATTTTGAGTTGGTTTTTATGTTCATCAATGAACATACACTTGTAAAGAAGATAACATTTTAGTGATGTTGGACTTGCAAAACAAGCAATATAACTGCCAATGAAATCAAAACTTGTACAGAGAAACCAAATTAGGAAGGTCAACAAGGTATGTTCGTTGATAAAATATTTTGAAGACATCTTTATATTGCAGTGTCTTATGCTTCTGGTAAGGTGCACTGCAAGATGAGCAAAACATACCTTTAAATTTGTCTTATTCAAAAAGTGATGTGAACTTGCTTTTCCCATATGCTATCGGGTCTGAATTTCTGTTTTTGCATTTCTAGCTTCTGATAACTATGTTCGAGGGAGATTTAGAGCAAAAAGAGTTCTGACAATGAGCAGAGACATTGAATGGGATCATTACATACATAGGATGGTTACTGTCTTACTGGTCATATTTCAGTGTACCCATTGCGTATAGGGAAGGGTAGCGGGGATGTGAACGATTCCTGTAAGGCTGTGGAACACGTGAACGGATAATTAGCGGTTGTCAGATGACTGTGAGTAAGGGGACGGGTCGTGAGCTTGTCAGCTGCTATGCTCTTCTGACTCAGTTCCAATGGGATCGGCACACGTGATGATTCAATCAGCTACCTGTGAACAGGGGAGATCCAGGAGTTTTTGGAAAAAAGGACCCCCGGGGTGGGGGGGGGGGAGAGGAATGGAGGAATGAGATATCCAGCTATCTGAATTCTCACAAGCAAAGTTATGATTAATAATGTCAGAGGAAAGAAAAATATTTGAAAGGTTTTTTGGTGTTCAGTATTTAAGATCTCTTCAAAAATGGTGAGTTAGGAAGAGGAGGGAATGGAGGGGTGGGAAGGGGGGGGGGTGAGCAAGAGGGAGGAAAGGAGGGGTAAAAAGGGATGGGAAGGGGAGGGGAATAAAGAGAAGGCAAGGGAAGGGGTGACCCCTACAGAAATTTCCAAGCTTGCGGGAAGCGTGCGACTAGCTTGCGCAAGCTTGCGGCATGCTAGTAACTAGCATGCGGTTAGCTTAATAAGCGTGTGATATGCGTGCAGAGTAATAGTTAAGCGATCTTTTAGCGAGCAGGGACTGTTCGCTAGCATGCACTCGCTTATTAAGCGAGTGCCCTGCTAGTCGCATGCTAGTTACTAGCAAGCGGCACGCTTAAATTTCGGTAGGGGGAGGACGAGAAGAGGTAGAAGGGATGGGTGGACTCTGGAGATTCATTCATGGTGGCATCCTTTTAATGACATAACAAGGAGACTGTTTTCTTGCAAATCAGTTATTTGAAAGAAAATATCATAGATGTCATGCATCTGTAGGGCTTCATATTATGGAAATTGTTACAAAGGGTTTGATTTTCAGCATGCATGTACATGTATATCCAAAAAGAAGATTAATTCAATAGTCTCTATAACTGGATAGAGCATTTGGGAGAGATATTACAATGTAGGTCATAGCAAGGTTCTTAAATATAAAAGATACATTCAATTGATACAGTACAATTGATATTTGTTTAGGTGGCAATGGGAGGATCATAGACAGGGAGCAAATGCTCGGTAGTATTTCTGCTGAAAAATGCAGCAAACAATTTATCATACTTCTTTGTAATCCCATGTAGGCTTTGTATATGAAGCACCTAGCTCCATTAGGCAATGGAATAAGATGCCTAAATTTCATTTCCTGTCATTCATTCATTCATTCACTCACTCACTCACTCACTCATTTCATTTTAATTTCATTTCATTTCTTGAGTCATTGATTCATTTTTTTAAGCAGGATAGATTTACAATAATATCCAGAGAACAAAACATAAAAAAACAATACAAAGTAAAAATAGTTAGGTAGAAAGAAGAAGAAAGAGCTTGTAGTTACGGATACCTATACTTAACAAAGTAGTAGATACGAGTTGATGACCAAAAAAGTATTATGTAAAATTATGTAAATTGTAGGTAAACTAATTCAACATTAGAACACAGGTCAGCTCTTGCTATGGAATGAGTCAAGAATGGAATTTTATTTCAATGATTATGATATCTTAATGTGATATTCTAATTTATTTCTCTCTTCACCTCAGGTTCCACTCCTGTAACTCTCGGAGGTTATCAGTATCTTACCTACACACTTTTCCTCGGTGACCAAGATACGTACAGTGCCGAAGATCTCATCAGTATGAAATTCAAGGTTAGAATCATTTGACTTGATTGGTGATATTTAGATCTAACCTAAAGGAAAGCTCATATATAGTCCAGGTGGGTGTTTCATAAAGCTGTTCGTAAGTTAAGAGCGACTTTAAGAACAACTGGTGAACCTTACTTACGCATGTAACCACCGCCAATGAATATACCATTTACCACAATAAAGGATCACCAGTCGTTCTTAAAGTCGCTCTTAACTTATGAACAGCTTTATGTAACGGCGTCCTGATTGTTTACACCATGTGGCTTCATAACTATTTTCTTTCCAGTTTTGTGCAATCTTTGAGACCAAGGCCTGTCTTACGAAGAGTTACGATTCATCGATCCACGTCAAATATATGGAAATGCATCAGTATCATATTTTTTTTACAGGAAATTTGCGCAATGTCCTATGTAAAGAAAGTGAAGCACCCTCACTTTCCAAGAAGGCAATGAATGAATGAATAAACAGCTTATCTAGAAAATATTTTGAACAAACATGCATTTTAGATGTTGCAACGTTGCTGGCTTTCCATAATTGTGGTTGGTGGGATCAATTGCAACTCTTTTTGTAAGACGGAGGCCCAGATTGGCGATGCCTGTGTGCACCATCAAAAAATAAAAACAACATTGTGCAAGTGCATGTTAGACTCCAAATTGCTAAAAAATGTGATTTCATGTGCAAAGGCTGTGGAAATTCTTTTTCTAGACAATATTGATGTAGCATCAATTTAGCTTTTACTGATCAAAATCAATTTCATGCCACTAATGATCATAGAGGTATTGCTACTGTTTTCTACAGGAAAAACCCCTTTTAATCGAAATGTTAAAAACAGAGATATACAAAATATATTGCAAAGACGATAAAGGAAGAGATGGAGAAAGAGGAGGAGGAGGAGGAAGAAGAGAAGAAGGAGAGAAATGAAATCTAGAAGTGATTATAGTGTACATATACATGCATTCATATAGTGCTGAGTCATCGGTTTGTGAATGAGCTCTCCTCAAAATGAATGAGATATGAATGCATTATCTCTAATTGATACTGATGAGCAAGGCAATTTAGATTGAAATGATGCTTTGTTTGCATGTAGATGATGATGAAAACATCTGATGTATCTTCATCCCAGTAGAAAACCACATTTAATCCACTGATATTGTTCCAGTGCTAATCTATCATTTTGCTATTACCGGTAAACAGTTGAGATGTCAACAAGACAAGCTAGGGTTCCGTTTCACAAGACTTGTTGTAATAGCAAATGCACAATTTCTACAACAAGTTTACTATCAGCCATTCAGATTGTATGATTTTAGTAGCTTTTAAAGGACAAGTCCACCCCAACACAAACTTGATTTGAATAAGAAGAGAAAAATTCAACAAGCATACCACTGAAAATTTCATCAATATCGGATGTAAAATAAGAAAGTTATGACATTTCAAAATTTTGCTTCATTTCACAAAAACAGTTATATGAACGTGCCAGCTACATCCAAATGAGAGAGTCAATGATGTCATTCACTCACTATTTCTTTTGTTTTTTATTGTTTGAAATATGAAATATTTTCATTTTCTCGTCATTGTCATGTGAAATGAAGTTTCATTCCTCCCTGAACACGTGGAATTCCATTATTTTAACATTTTGTGCTTCAGGCAAGGAGGTCCTAATCTTCAAATTGAAAATATTGTATAATTCAAACAATGAAAACCAAAAAAATAGTGAGTGAGTGACATCATCAACTCTCTCATTTGGATGTAACTGGCTCGTTCACATAACTATTTTGTTAAAAATAAGCGAAACTTTGAAATGTCAAAACTTTCTTATTTTACATCCGATTTTGATGAAATCTTCAGCATTGTGCTTGTCTGATTTTTCTCTATTGATTCAAATCAACATTTTTCTGAGGTGGACTTTACCTTTAAATTTTTTATTGCAAATTTGTTACTACATGTATTACAAGTTTTATGAAACATGCCCCATCTGGAAAGTGCATGTCTTGAAAGTTGAACCAGGAGAACAAAATGTCTTCTTTGCACAATCAAGAATTTTTTTCAAAGAGCCTTACTGAGACTGAAATGTTTCTACATGGCAATTTCAGACTGTCACTTAAAAGCCTGAAGCAATATTACAATTAAAAAAAACATGTTGTAGGCAGAAGTTTTAAACCATTTGTTGTACATCTGGTCAGGGTGCAAATCTGGATGAGACACTTTCGATTTTCATTTTTCAATCTCAAGAATTGTGTATAAGTAGTTCAATTTTTAATGGTTTAGAAGTGATGCTGCTTAATATTACAAAGAATAGTTTGTTATGTTTGGCGTTTCATTTTATTTCATTTCATCGATATATATATATTGAACATGAAACGAGAAATTGTAGTCCTTGAGTCTTACAGGAAATGGTCAGGACATTTAACCAAATTTGTAATTAATGTTGTACTAATCTGTTGTTATTTGATAATGTGATGTTTGTATATACTTAAATCAGAATTGATATCCCTCCCAGATTAATAATTGCACCAATCATATTGCTCCTTTCATTCACCTTCTCACCCAGATAAACCCAAGCCACCAATCAGCAGTCTTGTACTATGCAGTTGGAGCTCTCCCGTCCCAGACCTATCTAGCTGTATTCATTCAAGATGGCCAGCTCTCAGTCAATGTCAAATACAGCTCTGAAGACATCATGGAATTCTTAGAGCTGGGCGTGGTCAATGATAATGTGTGAGTTTTTTTAATAATATTTTAGAGGTGGGCAAATGATGATAATAATCATCATTTGCAATCTATTGTGGGATAATATTTTTGAAGGCACAGTTTTATTTTTACCATGGCTTAAGCGCAAGCTTAGCTGCCATTTCCAACGCAGTGGATTCAAGGAATTAATCCTGTTGGGTACACAGATATCCCACCTGGGTTAGGTGCAGCATGATGCTGGTAAAATTTGTGCTGAAGGAAAACACGCAGTCTCTGTGATTTGAACCCAAAATCCTCTGAATGAAAAATGGAGGTGAGAACCGCTAGACTACAATGCCTCTCATGTAGGGGCACCCATTGGTGTATATGTTTTAATGTATGATTGAGAATATAATTCTGAGAATATTAGCATACAGATGAAGAGAGGGGTAGGGTAGTTATGTATGTATAAGAAGGGGGTTGGGGAGACCAAGGCTTGGAAATGGAAAGATATAATTTAGACATTGCAAGCTACAATTTATATCAGTAAAAGAATACATCTTTAGAATACTTATATTCCATTTTCTTTATGTTGATGCATGGCTCTTATATGCACTAAAGGAGTGGGTATTTAAAATTAATTTGCCATTTAAATATTGCATTCGTTTGGTAAGTACATGTATTCAAAACAAAATGGCATCTGGACAGATTTTTTTTTGGGGGGAGGGGGGTTCCAACATCAGAAAGAGTAAAAAAAAAACTGTTGATAATAATAATAATTAAACTTGCTTATATAGCGCTTAATACTTACTTTGTCAGAAGTCTCTAAGCACTCTACTGTATATGCAGCATAATTACCCTGGCTTAAGCAGTGCAGCTGTTACGTGCGCTGCGTTTCAAGGAATAAATTCCTGCCAGGTACCCATTTACCTCACCTGGGTTGAGTGCAGCACATTGTGGATCAATTTCTTGCTGAAGGAAATTACGCCATGTACATGTTGATGTTGCAAAGTATGACAAAAAAAAGTACCAAAGGCTTCCCCCACTGCAGTTCCCAAATTTGCCTCGAAGAAAAAAAAATTCTCTATCCCTCAAGTCATCTGGTTCTAATTAAAAGAAAATTGACAAGTTTAAGCTCAAAGTCAGTAAACTGCAAAATACATATTATTGCAGGCGTCACTGCAAATTTTAAATTTATATGATAGCTACAAAAACATGTATGGACACTTTCTTATCCCTAAAGTATGTGTTGGAAAAGGGCATGAACGAATAATGCCTGTTTCATTAGAGAGTGAGCCGTTCTGAATCCCACTGAAGCAAATACAGAATTCTTGGAAGAATTAACAGCACACACAGGATGTGAGGGGATTAGATTCCCAGTATTTGTGGTTTAAATGACAAATATTCGAGACTCCTGGAGCTCTTATTGCAAGCTGCAAATGGAGGAAGATTTCCGTTTTAAATTATTCAGTCTGGTCCATGCTGCATCCAGATCTTGACTTCCTGGGGAGAATGGACTAATCTCACATAGTTTGTAACAATAACTACTTCATTTTCTGGTATTTGTCTGTTAATGTCAACAACAATGTTCACATAAATTTATTTATTTTTCTTGTACATGCATAAACAAGTCAAAGAGAGAAAATTAACAGAAATATTTATTGACATGGTAGTATACTATAAGACTGGAGAAAAGGGAAGTATACCAGTATTCGGATTTTTGCAAATTATGACCATGTAATAGAAATACAATGTAAGGTGAACTCTCTGAAAAAATTCATATGCTGTATATTGTTGAGAAATGTCTATTTTGATGCAATTATCTATTTATTTTATGTTGGGTGCCTGATTTTAAGACTAATTATGTCTTCTTTGGCTCCCCCACAGTAATGTACATTTCTTTGTATTACTTTTGATCAACTCGGTTCACTTTCCTTTTTCAATTATGTTTGTTTCCTATTTTGTACATATTTGTAATGTTTTTATATTATTGTTGAAACTAATGATTTGATTTGATGTCAGATAACAATGCTGATTAAATTAGTAATAAGTGCTAAAGCAAGTACAATTAGTTTTATATTTGTTATTTTTTGCAATTTTCTTTTCACTTGACAGTTGGCATTCTGTGTCGGTCACCCAGCATGGGACGACGGTTAGTGTGATCTTTGACAATGCTACCATGAGCCACACCATTACAGGAAGTAACACGGCGTTCACCTTTGACCCTCTCAGTTACATCGGGGGCGGAGAAGGTCTGAATGGGTATCCAGGTAAGTTTGTTGACCTTTGACCTTATGAACACACACCTTTACACATGTTATTACTTTATATATTAATTAATTCAGTATATAACTCCCATGACATTGCTTCCAATTCAGTCTTTATATCAATGAATGAATTATGTGATTTATAGCTTTTATCTTGTAATCATTTTAAAATTTGATAGATAATAATGCCATGTAAAGAAAATACTTATTCATTTCCTAAACATTGCCTAATTGATACAATGTGTTCAATATAAGTGCCACTGAAGTTTATTGTTGTAATTGTGTTTTTTTTATTAAGGATTTTGTGAAAAAAGTTAATCCTTTGTACCTGTACAAATATATTCCAATAAATACATAAATAATAAAATATATAAATGAATAAATAAATAAACAAATGAACAAACAGATAAATTGATAAATAAATGAATAGAATTAATACAAAATTGATTAAATAAATAAATGAATAAATGAAAAAGTAAAGGAATAATTAATCAAAAACAAACATAAAAATAGGTAAAGAAATAGATAAATAAATGAACAAATAAATAAATGAATAATCACATGAGATCAATCTAAGAAAGATATGAAAACAGTAGTAAGGAAATTAAGGTTGAAGACTAAGATATCCAAACTTATTGTTTGATGAGGCTAATACGCTCTGTGTGCACCTTAATCTTACACTTTGCACCAATCTATTTTTCAATTTGATTAATTTCTTGTATTCTTGTAGGCCTGTCAGCTTTTAAATTCTTTGAGGTGGTAAATTCTTTTGCTTCCAAGCAAATTCATACAAAATAATAAGCTTTTTGTATGTCTGACCACGTATTTCTCCCTATTGTTACTTCACCTAGTAAGTCTTTTTTTGTTTTCTTCTAAAGGTCTGCCTGTAAGCACTAAGTTTGTGGGCTGCTTAAAGGAGGTCTACATCAACCATTTTGATGTCACTAGCGCCCTCCATGGTCAGTCCTCAACCAGGGTGTTCTTCATGGGCGGAGCTCCGTCTTTTGAGTGCCGCGACATTGACATCATTCCAGTGACCTTCCCAACGCCAGAATCTTACATTCATCTCGAGGGATGGCATAATGCAGACTTGAGCTTAAGGTTCGTTTTGAGGATTATTTTGTTAAGAACTGTGTATTGAAAAGGACACTGACAGTAATCAGATAATTTTAAAGAAAAAAAGCTAAATATCATCAATGCTGTGCAATAGATTGATTAATAATTTTACTCAATTTTTTGT
Organism: Lytechinus variegatus; assembly: GCF_018143015.1. NCBI lineage: Eukaryota > Metazoa > Echinodermata > Echinoidea > Temnopleuroida > Toxopneustidae > Lytechinus > Lytechinus variegatus. Next base: position 21,337,871 of record NC_054756.1, read on the forward strand.
CTTTCTTTTAAACAGGTTTTCATTTAGGACAGCAAATGGGTCTGCTTTGATGATGACGGCTCATACTTTCATGAATACTACACACCGAGGACGATTGACGGTGAGCATGCTCTTTACTTTAAGTTTTTTAGGGATCACCTGGGAGGTAAAACCGGGAAAGAGGGTGAATAGGGAATTTCAAACAGAGACTACTTTTATTGCAGCCATTACACACCATATTTGGGAATTTCCACTTCAAGATAGAAACATTCATACATACATATCATTTACAAATATGGTAATAAAATGTACATAAGTGTATCTCTGGTGGGAGGATTCTAAAAAGCACATAGATGGCTTGCTGGAAATGATATCCTCACATGAATTCTAATATTTGATCTTCTTAATTTAAGAACGGCTCGAAAATTCTTCCTCATACAAAAGAACTCTATGTGTTTGTGATGTTTGTAATTCATCAGTATATCTGTTTTCCTTTTGAAAATTTTTAAAGAAAATCGTGAGAAACTGGTTTTAGCTTTTTGAATATGTACTAGACATGGAAGCTTTCATTTACCAACATGCATGGATGTGATGTACTATCTTTAGTAATTATTCTTAAATTGTGATATGAGTATTTGCGCATTGTATTTAAGTAAATATGAATCTGAAATTAATTATTCAAGGGGTACAATTATTTTGCTTTGAAATATTTGAGTTGTGCATCAGTATTTGAATGATTTAAAGAAATTATTAACAGTTTTGATATTGAAAATCATTTCAAGAGCCAGATATTGATATATCTTTCTATCTCTTAAATGAAATTTTCCTCTCCATACTCTTCATGATGTCCAATGTTGATGCAATAATTCTGCATGATAAGTTTATTTTGATAGAAGAGGTTATGAAAGGTATGAATGTTGGTTGAAGTTAGCACTCATTTTGCTCTCATTGTTACAGTTGGATCTGGAGGATGGTGTTTTGATGCTGAAGTTGGCGACCGATCCTCATGTCCCTCTAAGTCTTGACTACGTAACATCCCTTGGGGCAAGGTTGCATGACGGCCTCTGGCATGATGTTAATCTGACCGTCACAGCAGGGTAGGAACCAAGTCTTCTTAACCCATTAGTTATAGGAACTGGGTCATCCCTGTACAAATACTATGGGAATTTGAAAAATTCAGTTATCAATGGGTTAACCATTTCTTCTCTGTACTATGAAAATCAGAAAGAGTTTGAACTTGATAATTAGAAGAATGATAAAACCAATCAGGGTGTGTTGAGAATAAAGAGCCAGCCTACATGACATCCTGTGGCATGATATTAATCTGACCATCACAACGGTACAAAACGAAAATCATTTCTGTACAAAATCTATGGGAATTGAAATCTAAGTAGTCAACAAGTTAACTCTTAATATTTTTCCTTTCATCAAATCTAAAGCTGTTCCAATTTGTTTGAAAATCAAATGAAAATTGTCATTAAAAGAATGATAAAAACAAATCATTTTGAGTTCAGAATGAAGAGTATGAGTACAGATCACAAATTAGATCAATTGAATTGCTAGCATTATTTCTTTTGTTTATGGTGAGTGTCAACTCAGGTTGACAGAAGTAATACTGGATTAACCAGCCCTCTGTCGCGGGAGTAGATTAATCCATTTATTACTGGATTGTGTAATTCCCATAAACTTTATACAGGGATCGCCACTTCCAGTATGCAAGGGGACAGTATTTAAATATCTTAAACACTTGTATGATACTCACCTTTGTTAAGTTTCCTATACAGTAGATCTACATGTATGTATCTCATAACTTTTTCAAACACATGAAGATTGCATTTGACCTTTTAGATAAAAATACAAGTTACATAGTATTTACAAGTTACGTAGTATTTGAGCATCAAATTATGAAGTGTACTTTACTTTTATTTATTTCAAAGTAAAACATATTACTTATGTTAGCTTGCAACATTACCTTTAAATCAAAACTAAATATTCACACCCCTTGAAAACATGCGTTTACATTAATGTTAAGACTAGAATGCCCCTGTTCAATGTCACAAATTAAAACTAAATAAAAGGGTGAATACGGCAACTGATAGATATGCTAAATGCATATAAAATCATGGAAACAAACATTTTCTGAGATATCAACTGACACAGAAATGCATTGTGACGTCACTCAATTGAAGAAATTTCTAACATTGTAGATTTTTGTTTTATTATTTTTTGTCAAAATCTTATTATTATTTTTAGCCAAGCAAGGTTAGAGCTTGATGGAGAATCTACATCATTCACCTTCACCGAGGTTTTATCACCACGAGGGACCGTCTTCCTAGGAGGTTGGAACGGCAAGGGTGAGTATCAACATTTTATGGGATAAACATAATGTACATGTATTGTACATATTATACATGTACGTAAGGATGGATCCAATAATTACCAGAGGGAGCATTTGAAATAGGTTATCACCACTTTTAAGGGGGCTTTTCCTGTTCCATAATCTTAAAAAAAAAAAAAATTAAGTGCCTCCTTTCGAGTGGTGATAACCTTGCCTTTGAGGGGGATGCCCGTTTGTTCATAGATCCCCACCTGAATACACTTTTATCCATGTACGGGTGGTAGAGAATCAGAAAGAATGTTTTGTAGGACTTGTTCATATCAGATAGAAATCTATAAATTGTATTTGATAAACAAATATGAGCAAATAAGGTTATATGGATCAAATCATGTTGAAGATGAGTTGTAGATTTGATTGCCAAAATCTAGCCTTAAATTTGTTCCTGGACATTCTTTATAAAGGGTTGTTGAATCACACGGCAACACATTTTTTTTTTAAATTTGAGATAAACAAAAACAAGCAGAAGAGGAGGCAATCTATTAAATCTTAATGGTTGTTGTGTGACTTTAACTTTTGCATAATCATTTGCATAATGAAAACAAGTTATTTACTGAGTAACATGATTTTGAGTCTTTATGTAGTCTTATATTCAGGGGGGATGCCTTTGGCAGGAAGATTGAAATAAGTTAATATATTTGATTGCTGATGAAGACAACCTCATATTATTTCGGTTTGGAATGAATATGGTTGTTGATGGCGGCTAGAGTGGAAAATGTAACTTGTCTATGTTCCTTCCGTATACATGTATTTTCCTCTTTAGTATGCATGAAGTTTTTAATCATATATATTTCAAGAAAGGTCTAAGTGTTCTTTAAACAGCACCTAAATCAAATTTTCATTTCCACTAATCATTATCATTCACTTTCTTGAGCACATAAATTTCATAAAAAAAACAATGTTTTATTTTGCAAATCACTTCATTTCATAATATACCTCTGCACCTTATAACAAATACATTCTCCTTTTTTGCATTTCAAGCTAATATACATTGGAGATAAAGATGATTACATAGCTTTTTAGTGATTGATAATTTTTCATTGAATATTCTTGGTAAGATATTTATTAAAGAAAAGAAAATGATAATCTGGCAAATGATTGAAACAAAGGAGTCTTCAGTATTACAATGTTACAAATTGTTAGTCTTCATTTCATGCTTTTCTTAATCAAATTCTACAAAATTATTGTTGTATGTAACATTTCATTCCGTATCACTCATCTATGCATATTTTAACACTTGCCTTTCCTCTTTTCTATTCCCTCCACCCTTTCATTTTATTTTAGCCATTTTGTTTACTTTAACATGCAATCCCTAAACTAATGCTCAATTAAATTTGATAACAATTTTGCATAATTTTTGTTGTACTAATGCTTACAATATTAAACAGGATCTGGTATTTATATAATTTTCTTTTAAGTTCTTATTTCAGATAAAAAGGGAAAATAAAGACTTATTTTGGTAGTGTAAAAGTTGCTTCAATCTGCCCACAGGTTTTTTTTGTATTTCTTTAATTTATTTGTCACTGGCCACGAAGCTGATGAATATGATTGATCGCATTTTAGTTTAAATTGATCTTTATTTGGCATGATGTCACAAAATTTGCCTTATTAATATTAAGACTCTTTAATAGCCTATTAAGTTTTGATTTAGAAAAAAAAATCATGTAACATATTATTTTCTCACTTGAGAAATTCATATTAGCATGTGAAATTTAGTGCATCCTAATTCATGCATTAACTACTAAGTGCATTTGCTTATCAAACATCCCAGAAGATTCACAGAAGTGCTATTGCCAAATATTTATTGGCATTTGGCAGAAAATGCAAAGAAAATTGTCATCCTTAATGAAGGGAGATAATGTTTCAAAGATGTAGAGGTTCTTTTAATTAATTATTTCTAACTTACTTTTTGCTTATGTCTATGTTATTTAGTGTGCTGTATTCCCACTCTTCATCTATTTTGTTTGTAAATTGCCCTCACCAATCATAATCCTTCATGTCATTATAATTTATTTTCATTTATTTCATTCATCATAGATAAATGTTGGTCTTCTGTTCCATTCTACTGTCCATGTTTTTCCATTTTTGTTTTCATCTCTCTCCAATAGCGCACTGTTTGAAATTTGTACGCCTTTTTTCCATCAGTCTGATTTATCATTTCCATGTCTTCTACCATTCATCATGACATTTAACCTTTCACTTGCCAAACTGCCTCTCATTGCCTAATATCTGCTTGCTCATGAATTCTGCATCTGCACTAATCATGTATATCAGTTCTTCCGTTCCGTGTAACCTGTGAATGACCTTTGACCCAATTGCATCCATCAACGAGCTTACTCCAACCTTAAACCCATCTCCCGTCCTCCTTTTGTTCTCTTCCTCTCTCTCACTCTCTCTCTCTCCGTCAGGTTTTGAGGGATGCATGCAGAACATCTACATGCAGGAGAAGATGCTGGTTCCTACCGAGGTCGATGGCACACTCATCATGAGGGGTGTTACCCTGGACGGGTGCCCCCTCCCCGGTAACCCCTGCGTGGCCGGTGAGGTGGAATGCGCCAATGGAGGAACCTGCGTGGAGCAGGATGGTAGACCGGTGTGCCTCTGCACCGACCCCAAGTTCACCGGTGTCCGCTGCCAATTTTGTAAGTGTCTTCTTATAAAATGTCTTCTTAAAATGATCGTGGGATGAATTCAACATGTTTCTTGGGGTTAAAGTATTTAGAAACATGGTACATGTACCATTGTATAATAAAACTTACTATTATAACTTTACCATAATTATGGGCACCTAAGGGCTCAACAGCCAATAAATCAAGTTTGTCATGGTATTTTCACTTATGTCTAAATTATCATAATAGTTTTAATTTTTTATGCAATGATATCCAGGTATATGTATATGAAAAAAAGAGGAGTCCTATTTCAATTGATGAATTTGGCAGATGCTCATTCCAAGAATATTCTTGTAGTGGACACTCCATTGATAAAAAATAAAGAATTAAGTACATTTGGTTTTAAATTTACAACATATGTAAGCCATGTTGATTTATATTTTCAATGGCAGAAAGAAGCTACTGAAAACTGTTTATCTAAAAAACGAGAGCCAATGGAGTAAACTAGAGAATAAAAGGGGTCTAAGCTTTCGATCCTAGCAGAATTTTCATCCATTATATACATGCATTTCTCTTCCTTGTATTATTCTTTTTGTTTTCAATTGATCAGGCTTCGAAAGGTAGAATTCATGACCATCGTTACAGTGGTAATTTGATCAAAACACCTGTCAAAATAGCCAGTTATCACTAAAAAAAAATGATATTTTGGTTCATATCAAAACCTCATTCCGAATTATACTTATAAACTTCAATTGATTTGTATTATGATATTCTTGCTTTCAATCATAAGAGACATTTCTTTTGATGATTACAATTTTTTATCAAGGTTTTTTTGTTGCTAATTTTGATCATATTTATCCAGCTTTTAGTTTAAGGACTTGCCAGGAGGTAAGATTATAAAACCAGTGAGTTTTCCATCACTATGAATTGAGCTGAATTTTCTAACACTCCTCTTTATTTTATTAAAGCTTTTCTATAATATTCACTTTTATCAAATTTGATAAATAATTAATACAATTCATAAAATGTTGCTTCTTTGCAAACTTCTTATTTCTATGTTTTATTCACATTATATATTTTAGATACTAGAAACAATTAACTTCAACATTCTGTGTGAGTTTGTATTCTTTCAAGGATTAGCACTGATTTTAACTTTTTTTAAAGTAAATTCTTCTTCATATTGCTTTCTCCTGTTCATTTTTTTCTAAAGGTCTAACTCCTTTATGTGATACCTTGCTTTTATCTTTGTGTTGCTTTATAAGCTTGAATATTTACCATTGAATTATCTTTGACATAGCACCATGAAAAAATGAAAATACAAAAACTATTTTATGTGTTTGAATTGAAAATGCTTTCTTCATGAAAACCTAACTAGGTTTATATCATGTTGTACTAAAAAATACTTAAAAGTCATTCAAATTGCATTCATATTCTTTCTAGAATATGAACGAAAATGAGTTCTTTTCATCCTTTTCTAACATTAATGTTTTGTTTGGAATAGTGTTTTTACTTAACTCGGAATATCTAAACTCTTCTTTTGTGTGTTTGTGTGTGTATTTTTCCTGTTGCTTTCATAAAAAAAAGAATATTTTTGCTTACTCTTTTTAAATATGAAATATCCTTTTTTTACTCTTATTGGAGAATTATTCGCAAATCATACAGGTTCTAAACATTTCTAAAAATGAATGGCTTGCCAGCTTGTAATTCGTTATGTCTAAATGTATTACAAAATTTGAAATTTCTCTTGTTATAAAGTAAGAAGACAAGTATCATCTCTCAAGATTTATAATTAATGCTTGTTTTTTCCTTTTCATCCAGTTTGAAATAGAAGTCCCTCTTAAAGGGCAATTGCGGAGTTATATCTGAATATCTGTAATTTGATAAAATGAATAAATATAAACTCAATAAAGTATATCAAAGATTGTCAAACATATGCATTCATTATGATAAAGCAACTGATCTAGCCGAACATGTAATTCAATCATCACTCTACATGTAACTCTCAAATCACTGATGTTCACTGAAGAATTACTTAACAGCATTTTGTGTTCAATATATTATTGAACTTTGTATGATAATCCATGTACAACTAATTTCTTTGTTAACTCATTTGTAATTGATGATGAAGGAGATGATGGAAATTTGTTCAATCTGTCAGTGTTTCATTTGTAACTACATTATGGGTACCTTCTTATATTATGATAATAAAAATTATTTTTGTGAAACAAGTGATATTCTTGAAATGTTAAAATAATTGATATTAGATGACTTTGTGAGAGAAAATTCCATTTTCTTTAAAAATAACACAAACTCCAATAGAATGTTTGCTATTCTTTTACCATTCAAAATTTGTGATAAAACTTGACGATGCTTCACATGATAATCATGTTGACAAAATCCATGTAGTATCTGTGTGACTGAAAGCCCATTTTAAGTTTTGGTAAATCCCCCGGTGTGTATCACTCAGTTGACTTTGAACAGTAATGAAGTGGATGATATGTAAAATAATTTTGTTGTTGGTTTTTTTGTTCTTTCAAAGATACATACAAGAGTTCCTGTGCAGAGTATTTCTATTCCGGCGATACTACATCTGGAGCTAAACTCATAGATATTGATGGTGCTGGACCTTTCGAACCATTCTACATCGAGTGTGATTTTAGGTAATAATCTCGTCTACGTAATTGTTATCGTCTCATGATTACCTTAAGGTAAAGCAAAGGAAGTTCCCCAAATTAAGTGGTTTCCTTTCATGTGTTTTCTGTGCTTACTATGCCTAATAACCAAGGTTAATCAGTGACTTGGCTGAAAGACTATTGTACAATGACTTGCATGATGTGAAATCATATGAAGTCATATTGTTTAAAGTTTGAACAAATGTCCCTGAAAACAAATATGTCTTTATATTAGATAGATAGCCAAGACAGATAGCCAAGCGCGATTGGTCCATAGCGCGTCACGTGATATGATCGAAATCAATGTATTTTCCCAGCCGGTCCACCTATGACGAATATATTGACCAACCGGTCCATGAATATATTTTTCTACGTGTATGGCGCCCTCTTGTGGATTAGATGTTTACCATGCATTATTGGCCTGCCTTGGGTCCTGGACCTGGACTGGACTCGAACTTAGATTTAGATCTAGGGCTAGGCCTACACAAAGTTGATTTGATTAGAAAAGGGTCATTCACTACGTTAGATATCTATAGATCAAGATCTAACGTTAGATCTATACCAGTTCAATCAATCACTGTGAATATGATGCACCACGCCGTACACCGGGGTACCGTAGTACCCCGGGGTACGGCGTTGTGCAGCGCCATCTCGTGTTGTAATAGTGTACAGTTACATTGTTGTCATGGTGATCCTGTCATGCGATCGGTGCGACAATCATGACAATGATGGGGACAATGATCACAAAGCCTATTTCCTTTCTTTGATACAATCTTATGCCAATAATAGTAAACAAATAGAATAAAGTTATCATTTGCATGCATTAATTGTTACATAAGATCACTAAAAAGAAAAAAAAAAATCTCTACATAACATTAAAATATACTTGTACACATTTTTGGTAACCCAGGGTACAGCGCAAAAAATAAAATAAATAATTCAACAAAATGGCGGATTAGTATTTGGTACCCCAGGGTACCAAATACTGCATCATATCATAAACAATAGGCTACACGCAACATTAGGCCTAACTTTATCTTCATCATTAAAGGCTATCTAATATAACAGATATTGACTGATGGGATGTGTAAAAAAAACATTCTTTAGACCACCTAAAGGATCACTATTTTCCCTCAGTGCTGCACGCTTCAGGAAAATATAATCTCTCGGGAAAATACAAATCCAGCGGTCCAAAGAATGTTTATATTACACACCCCATCAGTCAATATCTGTATAATATTGTCATGAATATTACAGTTTAAAATAAAATTTATTTTTGCTCCCTCTTCCCAGTCGAGGAACCACCGCTTTTGAGATCCCTCACAATCTTCAGCCCGAGACGCTGGTCCGTCACGCTGATCTACCTCACCTGGAGTTTGATCTTGAGTATATGTTCATGACCAATGCCATGCTCCATTTCCTCATCGGAAGGTCCAAAGGCTGCTCCCAACATTTTGACTACCACTGCTTTGAGGCACCTCTCAGGTAAAGTCTCACACTTCACAGTCTTTTAATTGAAATTGTATTAATCTTTTGTGGTATTTCATTAAGATGTTTGGAAGATTATGCCCCCTTTTTGCATAACTGGTGAACCTTTCTTGCTCAAGATGAGATAATCAATAACTTCTTATCCGATATTTTAAGGTTAAAATTCTCATTATCTAGCATTTGAATGAAAGTCTGTTATTCATTAAGATATGATGAGAGTCGTGGAAAGTGCACTAGTACTATCAGTATGTCGTAACAAATTTTTTTTGGGGTAGAGGGTTAATTTGGGGCTTAATTGTGGGTATCTCATTTGACACAAGGAAGGGTCACCGGTCATTCTTATGGGTTTATTAGACAACCACCAGATTTTGATTCTGATTGATTCCCCACTTAGCGAGAAGGCTTATTAAGAGTTAATCTCCCAATCCGACTCTGACATTTTTCTTGCTCCCTCCACCCCCTCTTTCCCCCTACTTTCCCCCACCACTTGCCTCCTCCGGTCAATCTCACTTCTTTTAATCATATTCTAGAGTAGATACAACAATGGTCTGGAGGCTTTTGTTGCTATGTTCCCGACTAGATGTGCCTCAGGCTAGTAGTTATACCTCTTGCACAATATGATAAAAGAGCTTGCAATTATGACATTTTCAGTGATCCCATGATACATCTGTGGAGAAGCTGTGGTCATGGCTTTGTGCATATTGTTTCTTTTCATTTCTAGGCTGGGCAGCGACACCACGCTTATAACAGTAGCAGGCAAAGAAGTCCCTCGCCATGCCATGCCATTTCTCGGTAACTGTGACAAGGGTCGCAGAAAGTAAGATCATATGCCATCTTTTTCACAATTTATAGATAATTATTGTATTCTGTAGAATCATTCACATATATAAAGAATCACACAGGTGTTGATTAAAATCAAGGACATGGAGCCCTCTCAAGCTTGCATGCTTGAAATTGCCGTGCTATAATTTTTTCTGACTTCCTTTTTTTGTGCTTCATGTCTGGGTTTTTTTTATCCATCAAAAATTTTCTTAACCATTTTAAGTCATCTTCACGTTATAAGTAATTTTCCTCATCATTATCAGTTATCTTAACTGTTAGCAGCAGTGTTATCATCTTAAACATACCATTATTTCTATCATTATCATCATTGTCATAGACATCATCATCAATAGCATCAAGATCATCATCATCATAATAATAGTCACCATCATCATCAGCCTCATCATCAGGTGAAAATAGAAGTAGTGAAGTAATTGTAGATCTGCTATTATTGATATTAGTTATAGTCCTACTTGTAAAATCAAAGTTTGTTCTTTCATAATTCTTTCAGATGGATGCGTGATGATGGTAACATAACTAGCATGTTCTACTTGCCCATCACCAAACTCAGCTTGAGACCTTTTTCTGATCCTGATGCTGACTTTACTAAGGGAACACTGACCCTGGGCCCACTTCGATGTGAACACTCGTGTAAGTTTACTAGAATGGGGAATATTCAGGTGAATGCTTATTCATGTTAGATGAACAATAATGTGATTGAACTTATGACTAGGTGTGACCAAATTTCCAGCCTTTAGAGATGTTTACTTTGTTTACCGTTTGTAGACTGGATGTTGAAATGGAAAGAGAATTCATGATTTATTTCATTATTAATGAATGCCTATTATTATTCTGATTTTATTATTTTATTCTGTGAGAAAGCAGTTGACTAAACAGTGTTATGGGGATTGTGTCATAAATTGCAAATTATATATATATTTTTTTTTAGATTTTTCACTCTTTATTTATTAACTTGAAACACAAATGAACTTTAAATGCAGATAGTTGTAATTTTTTTCTTTCAATTTCTATTCACAAAAGGTTAGTGTTTAATATGGTAAACAATTAAATGTAGAATAAAAACATTAATTGAAAAAGGAATGGTATTTGCGTTTATAACATAATGACTGAAAATAAAAAAATATGATTTGAAAACAAGAATAATAGGGAGATTATGGAAATTACATGTACCACATTGCAAAATATCTACTTTTGTTATAAATTACTTCAAAGCAAGCTTCATACAATTTTCCCTGTCTTTTTCTTCAGTGGGTTACACCGTACCATACACGGTCTCATTGTTGAACCAAGAACAGCATCTGGCCATGGATGGTTGGCGCACTGGAATGTTCTCCTTCAGTTTCCGAACACATGATCTCAACTCTGTACTCTTCCATCAGAGGGCAACATGGAGAACACACAACTTCCTCATGGCTTCTATTACTGGAAGTAAGTATGATCTAGTTGGTACGCTCAGGTCAGGGAAGTCATAGTGATGATGACCCTGATGATGACGTCGTTAGGGTATCATTAATGTGTCTGAAAATATATTTATTTTGTGAGTACACATAACATTCAACTTATACTTTGAATGTGGGATTGTAATGAAATTATTGTTTCTTTTGTTTTCAAGCTAACACATTGAAGTTGGAACTGCATATGAACGATGACATCCAGGTGCACACCGTTGCTACAGAAAGGATGCTGACCGATGGACAGTGGCACACACTGACCCTTCAGAAAACTACACACGAGATCCATGTTACCATTGATTTTGATCGTTACTCTTTGACCCTCCCTGTCGGTCAGGAAATGGGTATATTCGGTGGTCAGATGCATATTGGTGGAAGCGGAGTGTAAGTATAGATTACAGCCTTTGACATATTTCTCTATAAGAATTGTTTCTCACATTATCTTTGCCATGAATAATAATAATATGCAATTTTTTATATAGCGCTGAATACAAATGTTTCTAAGCGCTGCATACTATTACCCCGGCTTTAGCACAACTACCCTGATCGGGAGCATCGAGCATTCAAGGAATTTCTTCCTACCGGGTACCCATTTACTACACCAGGGTCGAGAGTGGCAAATGTAGATAAACGCCTTGCCAAAAAACGCTATTGCTGCGGTGGAATTTGAATATTGAAGAAGTAAGATGAAACCTAGCATTCCTTAGACATTATTGACTGAATTTCTTGTTTAGTCCGGCCTTAGATTCTTGTTTTGAATTAAAGTGTTCTTATATTGTTCTTATATTTCTTTCTCATTTTCTAGACTCCCGTCAGGTTTTCATGGTATGAGTGGATGTATCTCGGGTGTTCTCATCAATGGAAAATATCAATTCATTTACGACTTCTACAATGAGTTTACGTAAGTTGTTTTCTTACATCTATAAGATTCTGAACAACTCCATAAAGTATGTCCATATTTAATTTATGTGGGACCTTCCTGAAAAACTTTTTTCTTAGATCATGAAAATTTTAACGCTCTCAAACTATCATTGCTTGTAGTAAAACAGAAGTATAAGTAGTTGTAGCAGTAGTAGTAGTAGTAGTAGTAGTAGTAGTAGTAGTAGTAGTAGTAGAAGTAGTAGCAGTAGAAGTAGTAGTAGTAGTAGTAGTAGAAGTATTAGTAGTAGTAGTAGTAGTAGTAGTAGTAGTAGTAGTAGTAGTAGTAGAAGTAGTAGTAGTAGTAGTAGTAGTAGTAGTAGTAGTAGGAGTAGTAGTAGTAGTAGTAGTAGTAGTAGTAGTAGTAGTAGTAGGAGTAGTAGTAATAGTAGTAGTAGTGATAGTAGTAGTAGTAGTAGTAGTAGTAGTAGTAGTAGTAGTAGTAGTAGTAGGAGTAGTAGGAGTAGAAGTAGTAGTAGTAGTAGTAGTAGTAGTAGTAGTAGTAGTAGTAGTAGTAGTAGTAGTAGTAGTAGTAGTAGTAGGAGTAGCAGCAGTAGTAGTAGTAGTAGTAGGAGTAGTAGTAGTAGTAGTAGTAGTAGTAGCAGGCCTGCCAACTACTCCTTTTTAAAAGGAGTTACTCCTTTTTTGGAAATTTTAATATCCATTATATCATAGGGAAAGAAAATTCTCCTTTTTTTTGTCCATATATTATGTACAGTCATCTATGGGAAATATGCTGTGACTCCTATTTTGTAAATGAATCACTCCTATTTTGTATGTTTACAGGTTGGTAGGCCTGTAGTAGTAGTAGAAATACGAGTGTTAGTAGTAGTGTAAGTATTAGCATTTATCAGAAACCATATGCCTGTCATTTGATTATTAACTTTTTGTGCAAAACAATCCTGAAAAATAGATAGATTTTGCATATTTCAATATAAAGACACTTTGCAACATTCTATCTCCATTTATTGTTAAAAACTGTGTGAACCATTTCACATTTGGGGTGAACATCTGTCAAACTTTTTTTTTTTGGGGGGGTTTACTTTATTCAATGTACATGTAGCAGACATTTCAGTTGCAACTTTGAAAGATAATTTTTTAATTTGTCTCATATAGAAACCCAAACATGAAGCCTGGTTGCAGCAGTGCCTGTGATAAACAACCCTGTCAGAATGGAGGAGAGTGCATGGACGAATGGGGTTCATTCACATGTAAATGTACCCATCCATCATTGCTTGGCCAGACCTGTGCTGTTGGTAGGTTATGTTGTTGACTAAAACATTACAGGGAAGCTTTTGATGAACCATTTTGTGGGTCTCCTCATCTGACAAATTTACCCTCAGCATATTAGATTCAAGGATTACAATTATCTTTATAGTTCATAGTCAAAATCACTGACAAGTCACTGTATACAAGTCACTGTATTGGTCGTTAATGAAGAGACTGACCCCAGTGGTCCAATTGGAAATAATAGGCTAAGAATAGAAATTGTTTGAATCTATCCTGATCTGTTACCCAGACCTATTGCTGCCTTTTGTTTTTATCTGACAGCAACCATTTTCAATATAATTAAATATGCTAGTAATATCCACTCTTGACTTCCAGCTTAATAGTTGCTCGGATGTTAAAATGAAAATCTTCAATATGTCACTGGATTTGCAAAATATAAGATTTGATGAATCAAAAGGTTTAGACTGTCTTTGAAATGATCATAGTCTGTGAGAAACACCCTCCATACTTTTCTTTCACTGTGCAGATAAGAGACAGGACACCCTCACCTTCAAGATGGACTCAGCCTTTGTGAACTTTGACCCCAAGAACAATGACGTCCTGACTTCCAACTTCCACCTTGGTTTCCGAACCTTCCAAACGGATGCCCTCCTCTTCTATGCCAATGATCAGGTTGGGAACTTTGTACAGCTTGACATCGAGGCCGGAGACTCACTGGTGATGAAGTTCAACAAGGGAAAAGAAGTGGTGCAGCTTGTGTCGAGGATGAATGGTAAAGGATTCAGCAATATTTAATTAGTCTTTGATGAATGTACTTGTCTGTTGTATACTTTTTACTTTGTTACTTTGTGGAGCATTGGGGCCCAGTGGATTAGTCTTCTGACTTTGAAACAGAGGGTCGTGGGTTCGAATCCCAGCCATGGCGTAATTTCCTTCAGCAAGAAACTCATCCACATTGTGCTGCACTCAACCCATGTGAGGTGAATGGGTACCCGGTAGGAAGAAATTCCTTGAATCCTACGCAGCTCAGCTAAAGCCGGGGTAATAATAATAGCAGTTTTCAAAACTGAAGTGGCTACCCTGGGTAAATATACCTATATTATTATTATTATTCCTTATTTTGTGTAAATGCTGTGATACAGAGAGCATACTAAATGCCTTTTCTTCTTTTCCAAGCAGCCTCTGCTCTCAATGATGGCTCATGGATCGATGTTTCTATTCTACGAGATGAAAAATCAGTCAAAGTTGTGCTAGATGAACAATTCTCTTCAACTTTTGATGGTAACGCCACTCTGCTAACTGAGAGTGATGGCACACCTTTCACAGGTGTACAGGGTAAGTTTCCACTGACTTTGCAATCGGATATTGTGCTATCTTGCAAGACTCTAATATATCATAGACAATTATATTATTATATCCATGGCCAGATGCTGTTCTTGGTTCAACAATGAGACCGTGCATGATACGGTGTAAATTTATATTATATTATTATATTTAATTGCGCATAAAAATGTTGACCCAACTTTTGACGATTGCCAGCAAAAATGATCTTATTTTTTTTCTTATTTAAGTTAATCATAACACTGCTACCAATATCAGGCCCATGATGTTTCTGAGCAGCATTAGATTAGAAACTTTTGTCAAATATTACTTGTTTGCATTATTTGTATCTTTTGAAAATATGATGTAATAATAAGCTTAAATTCTTTAATACTACCATATTAAGTAATTCATAAAATATAAGATTAAAGGGTGAGCATCTCTGTTTAAAGAAAAGAAGAGGTTGATTATTGTGGGGTATTATACCAAGTGGGAAATGATTAGTCAGTTTGTCAAATAAAGTACCAAAATTTGTGTGACAATTGATAAATCTTCTTCAACTTGACTTCTTTGTTTTAAAAAAAATATCACAAATGTAATATGACATGCGTTCATTAGTATTGATTTTTCATTATTTGCAGCAACCGTCAGACCACTTCTTCCATTCAGTGGGCCTTCAGAATCCTTTGTAAAGATCTATGTTGGTGGAGTCCCAGAGGGTACCACGGCAGTCCCTACCCTACAGGGGTGCATCAGGGGACTTGTCATCAATGGCGAAGGGTTCAATCTGCAGGAGAAGGCACAAAATGAGGAAGGTAAGGCGACATTCTCTTTGGTGTTGCAGGGTTTTGCAGAGGATCGCCAATGCAGCATGGTGCACTAGTTTTTAAGCAATGGATAAAGAATGAGAATAAATATTACTACTCTACTAGGAAGAAAAGTAAAACTGGGACAAAGATAATGCATGTGCTACTTAAATCTTGTCCAAAACTTTTTGAAGATTCCCTAATGAAGTGGAATTGTATTGAACTACCATTCTAACATTCCATCTTATAAAGTATTGTGAATACTCTCTCATTTTATTTGAATGATTCTTTATAAGAAAATTATTTATCAGATTTAGCCCACTGTCTCAGCAATATTTAGCTTTTTCTTAGTGAAGGCAGTTTGAATACATATCTTACAGATTTGGCGATTGCATATCAGAAAGCAATGTATGACACAAATTTGTATCTTGAAGACGACTCCTTCTCCATGCTTGAATAGTTGTTTTGTATAAAAAAGGGTAGAATATGGATTTCATTTTTTTTAAAACAATGATCCATGTCCAGTGCATTCTCGGAAAAGATATGATCGAGTTGAATACTTATGTGTATTTTTGCAGGTATTTCTACAACATGCACTGATAACTGTCTTCCAAGTAACCCCTGCATGAATGGAGGAACTTGTATGGAGAAATTTGAAACTTTTGAATGCAATTGTACTACTACCTCATACACTGGAAGGACCTGTACTGAAGGTAAGAACCCAATATATTGTTGTCCTTTTAATTATTTGAAGGGGGGATGGGGAAAGCGGGGTGGACATATGTTCTCCAACAAACCATGTATGAATGGAGGAGCTAATGTGGAAAAATAAAAACAAACTTTTGAATGAATATTCACCACTATACACTGGATGGACCTGTACTGAAGATCAGAATTTTTTCCTTGAATGTTTACTCCCCCCCAAGGAGAAAGAGATGGATTAATTTTCCATAAATACCTGCATGAATGGAGCGACTTGTATGGAGAACTGTATTTTTTTAAAAATGCAATTGCACATAAGTGCCTCATACACCGGAACAAGTTGCAAAGAATATGAAAACTCAATAGACTTTTATATTTTGGATGATTCTTTATGGTTGAAAAAAGGTTGGAAAGGGAAAAGAGGAAAAAGATGGATTAATTTTCATGTAGCCATGGATGAATGGAGAAAGAGTTTTTAATTGTAAAATGACAGATAAACAGATTGGCCCGTATTCTGAACTGGGGTTTAAATTAAACCCTGGTTTAAAGTTGTGGTTTAACTATGGAGAGCCAATCGGAGCACAAATCCCTCACAGGACAGATTCAATTTATTACCTCATATGACACCCAAATTGTTCATAATGGTCTGGGAATGATAACTGAAATATTTTTCTTCGTTATGAATGCAAAAGGAAACAAAATAGTAAACACAAGAAATACACAATATACACAGAATTTTTGAACTTTTGGCTCCCCATAATTTTAGCACAGAGTTAGACCGTGGTCTACGTTAAACCTGACTTCAGAATATGGGCCATTGACTTGTAGTGTATCTGATCTAAGCAGAACAAAATAATGGAGGAGAAAGTTAACAAAGGAATGATGAAATGCAGTTTTATGGTAACCTTTATAAACATGGTGGTCATTTAATGGAGCATAACTATTATAGCACTATTCCTATCAATGGTAAAGCATTATTTAAAACTTCATTATATTTTTTCTATTTTTCAGATGTTGGTGCAACCTTCAAAAATACCACCGTACTCCTCTACCCCCTTATCTCCAGTCCTGATGAATCAGCAGACGTCTTAGAGGTGGATGATCTGCACTTTGGATTCAGTACAACTTCTCCTGACGGAACCATCTTCTACGTCAGGAATAACTTTGCTGAAAGTGCCCAACAGAACTACATTAGTGTCAGCTTACTAGGAGGGCATCTCAAATTTGTATTCAACTTTGGAACAGAATTAGGTGAATGATATATGCGTTTTCAGCAATAATCTAGTGCCAGGGTCTTCTACTAATAGCTTATTTTACATTTTTAACATAATGTAGAAGGTAAAATTAAATGAAAAATAGGATTGAATTAAAAGTGAATAAATAAGTTTCCTCTGAGTATATCACCTGAAAATCATTCCTTAGGATTAGGGTGATAATGAATATAAATAACAAAGGTTTCCAGCAGTGATGCATAAATCTAATATGTATAAGTGCCCTTGCTTTTTTTGAAAGTTACAGCCACTAAAATGATTTTATTGTAGCTCACAAGAATGTAGAGAGGTTATTCTGCATCTTTTGTATTTGTCACTGGTATTGTTTTCATAATTCCAATTGATCGTGCATTCTTTTAAGATAGAGCAATTTTTTTTTACATACATTTACATTTTATTTTGTTTTAGTTGAAATTGAGAAAACTGGACCATACAATGATGGCTACCGACATGGAGTTGTTGTCAAGAGATTTGGAAGGCGGATTTTGGTTGATGTAAGTTTATCCTTGAATTTAACTTCATCTCCCCCGATTATTTACTTACTTACTGATATGCATGGTGAATGTTAAATCAAATTCATTACTCATGACGAAAGCCTCCGTTTGGGAACACTATACCCCAGATTTTCCATGGACCTACTCCATGGTTTTTCTCAATCAATTACTGCCCCAAGTAAGTATCAAAACACCTGTTTGTTGACCTCGGTCCGAAGATAACATAATAGCCCGAGCGCGGTCCCCGGCAAAGCATGCCGCCATTTTTTATTCACTTACTTTCCTTATTTCGAGGTTTATATATGGGTTTAGTAGTAGTTTCATATTTTCGGAAATTGCCCTTTATATACTTTTTAAAGGTTGTGTATTTCAACAACTTTTTATGATGAATCAGAAATATATTAGATACATTTATAAATATAAAAGTTAATAATACTGTACATGCATGATTATTCAATCAATTGAATTTTTCTTGTTCACCCTTTCTTCTGCACAGGTTGACAACCAAGGTGAAGATTACACAACTCATTTGTCACAAGCTCGTCATTTTGACGGCAGAGCAGCTATCGTGGTAGGTGGAGTAGAAAACAACATGGATATGTTTACCTCTGGTGGTTACGAGGGATGCATCACAAGTAAGTGAAGTGACAGAAATAAAACATTGCACTAGAATGTTCTGGGAGCTAGCATGAAAGCAACTCTTGCTGGAATATCAACTTTCATTGGAAGAGCCAATCAAGAGCCATAATTTTCACAGTTGCCATGATTCAATTCAATTCTATTCATTTATTTCACTCAATAAAAATAACATACATACAGGTACATGTAAATAAGAAATACATAATGGCAAGAACAAAACAAAGTAACAGAAGAGATAATACAGTAAATAGTGTACAGAGCAGGCTTCGAGCAGGCTTCGAGTGTATACTGGCATTAAAGATCTGTTAGATGATATTTCTGCATGAGTTGATATCTAAATTTCTTTGGGGGGAAAGAGCACTGGGCCCTGTAGCACAAAGGTTAGCGATTAATCGTCTTTAGATGATATTTCAGCATGAGTTGATATCATCTAAATTTCTTTGGGGGGAAAGAGCACTGGGCCCTGTAGCACAAAGGTTAGCGATTAATTGTCCGCTTGATTTTCAAGATTGAATGTACATTGTAGTCAATGCAATCAATCATAGGAAAATGTTCTATGATCATTGCTAACCTTTGTGTTACAGGCCCCTGAACAGACAAGAGTTTGAAGAGCCTGGGCATTGTTAAAACACAAAAGCCCACCCTCCTAACCTATGTCTGTGTCATGCTTCATGAAAACTAATAACTAATACACATTTTCTATAATAATCTCATTATCAGCCAATCAGATCAAATCATTTCAGTAGCTTAAAACTGGACCCCCGATCACAACATTCTGGTGCCACTGGAAGTTAATTGTTGTATTTATGTTCATAAGTTTCGTCAAATCCAGCTCAAGCATGCAGTCATTATGTGTGCTGTTTGCATAGTATAGGAATTCAAATAATTTCATTTTGAAGAGCTCCAAAATATATCCTTCATTGATAACATGAACAACGATGTACCACTGCTGTAAAAGAGAACACCTTCATCACGTTGGCAAATCGAGTCAAGATGACTTCTAATTTTTTTTTTAATCTCTCAATGGTGATGATGATAATCACCCGTCTGGTTATTGGCTTGTAGATTTATGTTTTAATATTGCTTTTCATGATAATCTATGTTAGTGGTGAAATTTTTGTAAGGGGCTCGCACACATCTACCAATTACATTGATTGTATTGTTAGAAAAGCATCCCATCTTACTCTTACACATGAATCTAGAGAGAAGTATGTGTACATGTAGCTTCGTGTGGACCAATCACCAACTTCTCACCCATCTATTTACCAGCTTATACTGTCCAATTCCTTCACCACCATGTTCAATTAAAATCGTAAATACCAAATCAGTCAAGTTAAAGATTCATCCTTATACAACCAGAGTCAACTAGTCAACATGTCAACAAAAAAGAGCCGCCAATTAATCATGAAATATTACATACGTTGTTTTGCGACTGTCACATGGTGTTACACTGTGAACCCACCCATTAGTAGTAATTTTGTTCTAATGCCAGGAATGTTTGAGTATTTGGCAATCATACATTAAATTCAATCGTTCACTGTTTTGTTCCCTGATTGTTAACAGGCTTATATTATAACAATAAAACACCCTTGGATCTTGACATCAATGGTTTGGGTATGAAGCGAGCCGAGTGTGCAGCATTTAAATCCGTTTCAACCACCAGCACAATGACCACTGAGATGCCTTCAAACCCACTGCTTAATAAGGTACGTTAGCTTCAGAGTATGAACGATGTTACATCCTTCTTAATCATGGACTAATGATAATTCCCATGTATAATAAAATTGAGTACATGACTATAAGATTGACCGAAAACCTCATTGGACAAATATGATAATCATTGTGTTTTTCTTGATGTATTTGACATGAGCTATCATAGACTTGGGTCATTTTTATATTCATATACTCACATGTTTTAACTAGTAAACTGTATGAGCACCTCAACACGAGTCGGAGCTGCATCTTTAAATAGGAATCTTTTCACTCCTAATGCTCCGTTTCAGTATAATACAAAACAATGGGAAGTACTAAATTCTGCTGTAGAAATTCTAAGCTGGATTGTTGCTAAAAGAGGTGGCAACTTTAATGGTATTTTTGTAGCACACATATTCAGAATACAACATGAAGACGAAATGGTAATTGAGACACTAAGAAAAGTTATTAAAAGAAAAAATGAGGATAGGAAAGTTTAACTGCAATAATTGTTTTCCTCTTTTATTTCTGCATTCAAATAACTGAACAAAGACATGTATAGATATTACATGTATTGCATATTGAGTAAAATACAGATAGCAATGATTTTACATTAACAATATAGTCTGAATACATACATAATAAAGAATGAAAAAATAAGCATGTGAAGTATATACTTGTCTTCAAAGAATAATAATGTAATTGATGAATGCACGAAATTGCCATCAGTGGTTTGGCTCAAAATTGATGGCAGTCTCATGTCGTATGAAAATAGTTACATTTTTCAAATTCTATGCCTCTTTTCCCTAACCCGATTGGTCTACAGTCCTTGATCATGCTTCTTTTTTTAAATCTGATTGGTCCACAGCCAATGACCATGCCTCCATGGAATGTTGCTAGGGCTAAAGGTCAGGAGGTTGAATCAGATGAACCTGAAGATAAAGGCCGTGATGTCCTTCTCATGGGTAGTGAGTATATGTTTACCCCCGTCTACCCTGTAAACCTTGTACTTCCAACTTATAATGATATTAATAATGATCAATAATGATCATGATGGTGATGATGATGAGGACAAGGATGATGATGATAATGTTTGTTATGATGATGATGAATACGATAATAATGATTAATAATAATTAATAGTGGTGGTGATGAAGATGATGATGATGATGATGATGACGATGTGGATGATGATGATGGAGGGGGAACTTGGATAGATTTGGTATCCATGGTGTTTGGACAGATCACCATTTGAATTGGGTTTTCTCAACATAATTCATCAAGTAACAGAAATAATTGTGACAGTTGTATCAAATTGTTTTCAAACTATTAAAAAAAATACTGATCGCAAAGTCATGAAATGACTGCCTTGTCCGGACAACAATACTTTCTGGACATAGTAGTTCTTCTGAACTTAAATGATTGCACAGTTTTATTCTCCAAGAATTGTAAGAGGATGGAAAGTGAATTATTTGAATCCACTATATTCTTGAAAATAAATAAAGGTGTTTGTAACCACATGCTTTGTTATTACAGCTCTTGTGCTTTGTCTGTTCCAGTTCTGAACCCATTTGTTCGTGTTTTTCTACCTGTAATGTTTTATTAATGATAATGAATGGCGATTACAGGGTTTTATTTTATAATTTAATACTGTACTTCACAAGAAGATCTAGGCTAAAGTAATACAATTTACTGAATAATGCTTACATGTTGCAAATGGTACCCAACAGTGTAATGCAATTTGATTTTTTAAAGAGAGGAATGCTAAGACCTATAATAGAAAAACCCCTTTCATTAATTGCATATATCTCTATCAATATTTTTTAGTTGTCAATCATAGTTTAAATCTGGGAGTTTCTTGTGAGGAGTTAAAAGGAACTTTAAATCATTTTTATTTTTTAATGCACAGTATGATATGGAACATGTAATCTCATTGATGAATAACCATGGTAACCCTCAGCATTTTCTGGGAAATCCACTGATACGGCATTGACTTGGATTTAATTTAGCATAGTAAAATGAAATTGAAACTTCAAGACTTCACTTAAAAAGATGCAATTGATCAAATTCAATGCAATTACATGTTTTAAAATCAGAGTAGCAGTGTTTAATCTGCTTAGTGAAACCATTTTCCACATTCTTTTCTGTACTTCTTCAAGTTTGGCATTGATCTCTTTATACTTAGAAGTTTCTGGAACTTTAAAAGTCTGATATTTAATACCTTTGTATTTAAGTTTCTCATTATCTCTCTTTTTTTGCAGTTATCATAGCTGTATTTGTTGTTGCCTTCCTCATCCTGATTGTTTGTATCATCGTCACGGTTATCAGTATAAAAAATAGCAATAATCAGCAAGCAGCAGCAGCAGCGGCAGCTGAGAAAGATGGAGAGCCCAAGGAGATGGATGGTTTATTGGAAGAAGGGAGGGGTAAGTAACCATGGTAACAGATTATTATTTACAAAAGATGATTTTCCTCTTATCTTAATGATTGTCCCAACGTCACAAGCAGTTCCTTTCCGATTGGGATAATCACACATCAATCTCGTTTAGCATTTAGGGCCTTCCCCATTATCATGCCCTTTACTAATCTAATTCACATTTTATAATCATGTTCACAAAGTATTATGTGATAAGTTTGTGGTATATTTCTAATGTATTTTGTTGTACGTCTGTTCATGTTTTATAATTAGAAAGAAACCCGACCAACCAATCAATATAAAGCCAATTTCAAAATCTACATGACGCGCTGCAGTAACTGAATTACTTTTCCTGAAGCCAAGCGCTCAGCGAAGCAGGAATTAGTGCCTGCGCCCTCCTTTCATGGAACTTGCCTGTTAGGGAAACCTTGCTGATCGGGAGATTGCTGATTTGTGACATCAATGATGGAATCGTGCACTATTCCATCATTGACGTCACGGAATAGTAAATTTTCTTTAATGGGCGTTTTGTTACAATGGCAAACCTAGAATGTCTTTGGTCACGTGATAATCAGTCACTACATGATTTTATTTATGTAGGATATAATAATCTCTATCCATTTTTGTCTCACCTGCGAAGCAGAGTGAGACTATAGGCGCCGCTTTTCCGACGGCGGCGGCGGCGTCAACATCAAATCTTAACCTGAGGTTAAGTTTTTGAAATGACGTCATAACTTAGAAAGTATATGGACCTAGTTAATAAAACTTGGCCATAAGGTTAATCAAGTATTACTGAACATCCTATTAGAGTTTCATGTCACATGACCAAGGTCAAAGGTCATTTAGGGTCAATGAACTTAGACCATGTTGGAGGAATCAACATCGAAATCTTATCCTGAGGTTAAGTTTTTGAAATGTCATCATAACTTAGAAAATATATGGACCTAGTTCATGAAACTTGGACATAAGGTTAATCAAATATCACTGAAGATCCTGCATGAGTTTCACATCACATGACCAAGGTCAAAGGTCATTTAGGGTCAATGAACTTTGGCCGAATTGGGGATATCTGTTGAATTCCCATCATAACTTTGAAAGTTTATGGATCTGATTCATGAAACTTGGACATAATAGTGATCAAGCATCACTGAACATTTTGTGCAAGTTTCAGGTCTCATGATTAAGGACAAAGGTCATTTAGGGTCAATGAACTTTGGCCGAATCGGGGGTGTCTTTTGAAGTACCATCATAACTTTGAAAGTTTATTGGTCTAGTTCATTAAACTTGGACATTAGAGTAATCAAGTATCACTGAACATCCTGTGCGCATTTCAGGTCACATGACCAAGGTCAAAGGTCAATGAACTTTCTCCGAATTGGATGTAACTGTTGAATTACCATCATAACTTTGAAAGTTTATGGATCTTATTCATGAAACTTGTACATAAGAGTAATCAAGTATCACTGAACATCCTGTGCGAGTTTCAGGTCACATGATCAAGGTCAAAGGTCATGTAAGGTCAATGAACTTTGGCCATGTTGGGGTTTTTTGTTGAATAACCATCATATCTCTGTAAGTTTATTGGTCTAGTTCATAAAAAGTGGACATAAGAGTAACCATGTATCACTGAACATCTTGTTCGATTTAGAGTAGTAATCAAAGTCAGCACTGCTGCTATATTTGAACCGCGTGATGCAGGTGAGACGGCCAGAGGCATTCCACTTGTTTTGTATATTGATGGGTCAACCTTGACTGCAAATAATCTAGATCAAGTTTATGATGTTATGATTCTACTTCTGTTTCAGGTGGAAGTTCGGGTCGGAGCGGTAAAGGAGGTAACCTCCCTCCAGGGAAGAGACCCCTCTCAGCTGAGGTATATTGATGAGTAAGAGACAACTTTCATCTGGTATTCCATGTGTTGGCATGTCATTGATTCTTGACCCTTACCCTTTGACCCCCTGGGGTTCATCTCTCCCTCACCCTTCCTTATTAGCTAATCCATGATTTGATTTTAAGTTTTAGTTTGGCTTGTGATACGTTTTGACTAACATCAATGGCTTGAGATATTTTGAGCCTCGAAGACATAGAACCTTTTTCCCATTTATTAGGTGTATTAGAATCATTCATTACATGATAAGCAAGTAGCAAAAGGCAAAAGTAACAGAATAAGGATTAATAATAATGAAATGCAACATTTATATAGCACATAAAATCTTTCATAGCGCTGCTTGCTATTACCTTGACTATAGCAACTTTTCTTGTGAAAGGGCAATGTATCTGTCATTTCCACTGAAGGAATGTAATGCCAATGAATGTAATCTTATACCTTGCCTGACTTATGCATTAGCAAGATGCATGATCGTGAAATAAACATTACCCAAAAATTCTCATTCAAAATTCACCTCACCACTTTTCACATGTATTCCACTATAAAATCTAGCCTTGCCACGTTCCTCTTTAGCAACAGTTTTGATGAATGGAAAGTAATTCTCACTGCATTGATTTTTTGTTGCTCGCCACTGAAGAAAGTAATCAAAGGTTTATGGGATAGAACACAATAGCATAAATCTGTTTACATACTTGAAACAATCCATAAAAAGTTCCCCATTTTATTGCTTTCACGGTCATGCTCAGAATAACCATTGTCAGCTGTTGACAAATGAATAGTATTCATTGTTCTCACATCATAGTGATTAGATTCAAGTTCAGCCTCCTTTGAGATTTAGTTTCGTTACTTCATTCCTTCTGTTCTTATGAATCATAATGTCTTTACTTATTTATCCTGATTATTTCATATAAGCATTGAGTTTCACAGAATTGCAAACCTAATCAAGTATTACAATCAAACATTATTCAAATATTCCAACCGTTTTTATATGCACCCATATGCTATCATTCGTGACAATAAAATCAATATTTAGATTGGCCCGTATTCTGAAGTCGGGTTTAACTTAAACTCAGGTTTAAAGTTGTGGTTTAAGTATGGATAGCCAATCGTCACATAAATCACTAACAGTAGATATATCATATTTCACCTCATTTTGGCTCTCAAATCATTTATAATTGTGTAGGAAGTATAAATAGAAATTTGTCTTCACCATCGATGAATCAGGAAAGAGCACAGTAAACATAAGAAACATACAACTTAATAAAAATTTTGATACTTTTGGCCTCCCATACTTAAACCACAACTTTAAACCTGAGTTTAAGTTACACCCGACTTCAGAATACGGGCCATTGTGTTTAAATTTATGAGGGTATTCATGGAGATCATATGCAGTGACATTAGACATACCTGATCGCAAATAATTAGAAAATCAGGCTAGATTGGTAACACATAATGGTTCCCCCCCCTTCCTGTATGTTGCCTGCTCAACACATTTCATCATCACTGTATATGTTCATGCATAGTTTATGCATCATTTTATGTGAATTCATAACCAATAGTTTAGATCATTACGTGTTTGTTTTCACTCATACACATAAAAAAATATTAACTGTCATTGTATGTGTTGTAGGAAAAAGGTTCTCTGTCGAGCAAATATAATCCTTTGGCTACCAAAAAACATTTGGTCTCCTCATTGAGCCTGCCGCACTGTGATTTGCTGTGACCTGATTTCTAAAGCAGATTGTGACCAAAATATGCCATGTTCTAATGCTCCTATAGTTCTCGGCAATGGCAGAAAGCCTGAGAACTGCACCAATCTCAGCTAGAGTGCTACCAGTATTCTGATTTTGCATTATTCGTAATATGGCAGTAACAGTTGAAAATAATTTGAATGTCTCTATTCAAATGACCATTCTAGACCTTGGTCATGTACAGATCTTCAATTCAAAACTCCATATCCAATCTCTATAACAGTCAATTGCAGTGTGATGCAGACTTGTATGAATCGCAAATTGCAGTAGTCTGGGAGTATTAAGCCTGTGATGATCTGAAAGCAAGCTCTCATAACAATTAATTGCCAATGCATGTGAATGTCTGGATATTAGTTGTTTTTCCAAGTCATTCTTCTCAAATGAAAGCAAAAGATTTTTTATCATGTTAATTTAGTCATATGCTAGACTGGAAGCATCTAAATATTAAGTGCTGGAACTGTTCGTTTAAAAAAAAAATTCAAAATGACTTTATTTTTCAAATGAGTCAGTGCCTAAAGTGAATCAACGTAATCAGTATTTCAATATCTCTGATACGTAATTACAGTAGGCTAGAATTTGAAAAGAAAAGAATACTTGGACAAATTTTTTTTATGATGTGATTGCAAAGGTTTAAAGATATTGACCTGATTTTTTTGGTAAATTCACTAATTGATTGAATTCTGATCAAAAATTATTTTGCAATCTGATGTGTTGTACTATACTTTTGTAATTTTACAAGCATGTCCATTTTACCTTACTTTTGGAAAGTGCTATGATACAAATGTGAAAAGCATTTCTTAAATATGAACATTATAATTACCTTTATGCAACATACTTGGATACTTCATATTTACACTGCAATAATCTAGAAAAAACAATAAAGTAAAGTTGTACTCCTTATTTTTTTACAACTTTTGCATGGTATTGCATTGTGAAGTGAACAAAAGGTAGTTACTACTACATGATCTTTACTAATTTTTTTATTCCCTTTTTTCTTCTTTTTACTCATCCATTATCATTATGTTCCTATTTCAATTCCCTTATCTTTCTTGTCAATTGTTCATTCGTTACAATCTATTCTCTGGTGATCTTTTTCATTATTTTCACACACACCAATGTATCTTTGCAATCCTATTCCAATGATCACTATCTAAATGCCCCCCCTTCTGTGTTATTCACCCATCCTGTATTGATGGTCATATTTTTACTTCTTCCTTTATTCTTTCATTAACACCTTCACATCTTTTCATAAATCAACCAATTTTCTTATTCCATCATTTGTTTATTCCATCACTCCTTTATCTTGTCATTTTATCAATCCACTATTCCTTCATTGGTGCGAACCTAAACTTTGGTCCTCCATTTACTCTATCCAATTATTACATCCATCCATCCATCCACCCACCCATCCTTCCTTCCATCCATCCACCCACCCACTCATCATCCATCATCCATCTATCCATCCATCCACCCATCCATATGTATACCAAACAGATAAGTATCAAAGAACTAGAATGGGATCCGCAGATTGAGAAAAACATACGCCAGCCAGAACTAGAGTGGGACAACACCTCGTACAGTAGCCCCGACACGCCCCTAGAAGATACGCCCCTAGCCGGCACCCCTGATGAGCTCTTCCAGACCCCATCGGAGTCACCTAGCACCCCTGCTACCCCCCAATCCCAACCCAATAACCCTTCACCTACCTTACTCCAACTGGCCGCTAACCACAGCCCTCATCTCTATAATACCAGCTTCCTCGACTACTCCACTAACAACACAGACCTTGCCAATTTGAGCCACATACAAGACACCCCCGTTTGAAAATATACTCTCATATTATATAATCTTTTCTACAAGTCACAGTATCAGTTATTACTTCAAACATTCTCATTATTGTTGATATTTCAGGACAGAACCTTACTCAGATCTTTATTTTGTGTATTGTGCAAAGGGTAAAATGAAGTATGAACATTACATTTGAAGAAGGATAAATTATTGCGATAATGTTGTTACAAATGTCAAATGGTGATCATCAGAGTTATGGATTGATGATTTTATGGTCTATATATTTGAAATTCAGCCTCACTTAGAACCTATGAGATATGTATGTTAATGGCTTTAAGGTAATTTGATGGTAGTAAAATTATATTGGAAATGACAAAAGAAATCAAATTTCTTCCGTGGAAAAAATAGTTTTTCAATGTTCTCTGAATGTTGATTTCCACCAAATGAAATGAAAAGGTATGACTCTTGGACTTTTGTTTGAGATATGTGCACATACTGTAGATCACATTCCTTCCAATAAACTTTCACCTGTTTAATAGTTTGAGAAAGTTTGGAAAAGAGGAGTAAAAACATTAGCAGCTCCATGAACCAAATCAGATAAAAATAGGAGTCGGTCTATGATTAAGAGCATTCAAAATAATTATCATCGGGTCATAGATGCAGGGAATAAGGGGTTAACATTACTCTTCAAATTTTCCCATTTTCCCATCAGCCAATGAACGGAGAAATGCAGAGGTAATTTCTGAAGCACAAGATTAACAATTCCAGACTCATTCATGGTGTAGCCTGGAACACATCGATGAAATCTGAAGATCTTTAGATTTCTTTCTCGTAAATAAATGGATACTTGAAATATTCTAATTATGTAACTCCTGTTAAAGCCATAGTTCACTGTTCATATTCCTCAATCTGTGTGTTTTACACTCAAGATTCCCGACCCTTGTTGATAAAACCTGATATCATTATCAGATGTAGAATTTTTATGACAAGTTTGCCGCTGACCAATTAAATTGCATCATTTAAGCTCTATGATCAATGGTACATGTTTTGTGGAACAGAGGTCTAAAATTTATCACAAATCAATGAACCTTTCACTGCCATTGAGGAACAGGTATTATAAATCTAGAACTTAATTTTTAAAAAAGTTTTTGTGACTCATCTACTTATTATGACTTCCTGGGACCCTATTGATGTTGATACTGCTGGTGTAACTTTGGTACACTCACAAATTAATTATTTGTTTGAAAAGGATTTAAGAAACTGCATTTTGTCTGTTAAAACCCAGTGGGCCTATTTACTGCGAATAAGTTTATATCTGACTAGCTTCAAATACACACTATAATATGTACCAAGATGCCTTACTAATCAGTAATTGAACAGTTGATATTCATAACTTGCCAAATTGAATATCAGATGTCTTATATGTACATTTTTATTGTAGTTGTACCTAGACTAAAATGGAAATGTTTCAGAAGAATATGTGATTTATTACTTTTTTCTGTGTGTTTGTAAATGATGTATAGCTATGTCACTGTATAGCAACTGTATTCTGATGGACTAATGCAAAGTAGAGGTTTTTACAGAGAATTTGCATTTTTAAAGGTATTTTGATTAAAATGTTAGAGAAAAATTAGAAATTAAGCAAAAAGATGTCATTGTGAATAGATTTAAGAGAAGGTAATTTCTGATTAAAAAGGAAATATTGGGACATGTAATTTGATATTATATTTACATTTACTTTTTGATAAAAATTATGGGCCTCTGTACAAATGGAGGTGAAATTTTTCATGGGCGAAACAAAATTTTAATAATCAAATCTTAAAAAAAATCATTTTGCTTATTATGAATTGCCCAGCTACACAATACTGCCACACACTAAACTCAGGACGTACAAATATTGTATTTTCTGTAGCTTTTATGATATCAGGATTTTTATTGTCACATAATAGCTTTTAAAAATTTGATATCATTTCTTCTAATTGTGATAACATAGTTGATATTTTTGGTCTAAACATTACATTAATCAATATGTATTTGTCATTTTTAATAAAAATCTTGAGAAATTATATGACAGTAATTCATAGAGATTGTTGAAATATGGAGCATTTGGCAAAGTCTAATTGTTCTATTCATATTAAATGAATAGCTAAAATTATTCTTATAGCTGTTGGTTAAATGTAAAATATATGTTTCATTATTGTGGATCAATATTGCTAATTATTATAGTAAACCTATGATTAGTTATTTGAATGTTTGGGAACATTACAATATATGCAATTACTTTGATTTGTATATATAATGTTTGTATCACATTTGATAAAAATGTTATGGCAATTAGATCTTATTTAGAGTCATATATTTTTTACTCTGCATATTGTGTGATTTTTCATTATTTTGATACTTGTGCTGTGAGTCTTTACTTTTTGTTATAGAATGTTAATTTGTATTGACAGTAATATTGCACTATTTTCGGTTTAACATTTTTCTTTGTTAAATTGTTTTCTGTTTTGTATATATTTGCATTTTGTAGATGTTTTTATGAAAATTGTGATGACAGTCCTTATCTTGCCAAATATGTTGATTTGGGGAGAAGTATGGAACTCATTCAATTAGTGATTCTACATTTATAGTCTGTTATAATGATTAAGTTAGAATTCCTGTATAATTATATTTACAATAGAACGAACAAGTATATGCTGTGTGAAAAACCTACACAAGATGATCTTCTTTAATTTTGTTTCAATAATGAACCTGGGGTTGAACTGAACATTTGATCAAATTTTAACTCCTTGCCACTGTTTCTTGTAATGTTCGCATTAACATTTTCTGATCTGTAAGACGAAAGCTTCCAAATTATTAACAGTATTGTAACAGTATTCATATTATTCTACCCCCGCAATGAACAAAAACATATTTTCCTATGTCTTGGGAAGTATTACACAAATATCTAGTCCGAATGCTTCCATATTTTGCAATCATTGTACTCGATATTTCTGATTAATTTATCATACTGCAACGTCATGTACCAATGATGAAAATTGTTTTAAAATGCCATGGTAATGCTTTAAACTGATGCTTTATAAATCAGTTGCTATAATATCAAATATTTGTTTGTATGTAAGTAAACATATGTTCTGAATCAGATGGAAGGTTATAAGGTTTGTACAATACCTTCTTAATATACTTATTTGAGAATCATTGTCATTTAAAATGTATGTCTGGAAATAATTAAGAAAAAAAGGTGCAACAAAAAAGAGTAGTGCAATGACTTATTCTCTATATTAGTTATATTTATTGATTTATATCAGTTAGAAAATAACATTCCTTCATTTGAACTTTACATGTTATAGAATAAGTATAGTAAAAATGTGAGACTAGTGTTGATTTGTGATTGCTTTTTTTTCCGTTGGTTGACAGTTGATTTTCTTTTCTGAAATATTTTAGGCAATCTACACATTATTCCTTTTAGTATTGATGCATGACTTTGACTGTATATTTTTGTTCAAGGAGTAATATTGGTGTTATTTTGTTTTCTGTTTAATGAAAAATACTGTTAGACTGATGAAGAGGTTGTTCAAATCACAATGGCTGTTGTCCATTTTATCAAAGTGAATTGTTGAAGTTTTTTTTTAATTTTTATTCAGTCAATTTATAGTGATTGTTTTTATTGATCTGTTTTTCCTGTCACTTTATTAGTAATCTATGTCTATTTATTCATTTATTCATATCACTAATTTACTTTCTTATTGATACATCTGTTTATTACATGTGCATTACTAGTATTCGTTCATTATTATTATAGACATTTTTTCCCTTGACATACACTTTTTGCCGATCGAAGAGATTGGTGGGTGTTAAGTAATAAAATGACCAGAATAGCAAGTTAATAGAGCTCAATCTGCCAGCATGGATGTTGCTAAATAAAATGCCTGACTATTTGAACAGAACGATAAAATCATACAAAACAATAAATTTTTATTAAGCAATTGATAGGGAAAAAAACCCATCACAATCTTTTCAGAGAAAAAAACACCTAACCGGTCTTCAACCAAGAGGGCGCATTATGTTGGTAGATGATTTCTGCATGCTGTATAAGATGGTTTCTTTTTACAAAGACGTGTGTTAATGTGTGTTTCCACTGTAATTGTTTGAGTAAATTGTCTTTCACCTGAATTTTACAGTTTACTACTATACTGTTGAAACAACAAAATAAATATGTAGAATTTCCCAGTGATGGGAAATACTGAAATCTGAAATTTGCCTTGCATTGTTTTCATTCTGCATAATATGTAATGAACTCGAATGTCTTTATCATGCCGTTCACTACAATAATAATCTACTTGGGACATAAAGAGAATACAAATTGCATTAGGCAGTATGATCAGTCAAACTCTGTGCCTGTTTGATCTTATAAAGCCAATGAATTAAAATACAGAGCAGTTGACAGAGAAAGAGGGAATGAGATGGAGAGAGAGAAGGGAGGATGGAAGAGAGAAAAGAAGGAGGAGTGCACAGACAGAATGAGTGAATGAGAGGGAAGGGAATAGAGATTGGCAAAGAAGAGAGAGAGAGCGAGGCCTGGAGAGAGGCAGGAGTAGAGTGGGGGGGGGGGGGCGAGGAAGGGAGAGAGGAAAATAATAAATGAACTTGAAATGGCTGGGCCAAGAAAGAAAGATGAACGAAAAGAGTCGGATGGATGGATGGATGAAGGAGCAATAGGAAGCCGGGGAGAAGGAAGAGGGCGGAGCTAAACGGGAACTCCTTAACTCCTTAATAAATAATAATTTGAATTGAATTGAAAAGGCATGGACCTATAATAGGTCCATGATAAAGGTCAAGTCCATCCTAGAAAAAATGTTGATTTGAATAAATAGAGAAAAATCAAACTAGCATAAGTCAGAAAAATTCATTAAAATTTAATGTAGAATAAAAAAGTTAAGACATTTTAAAGTTTCCCTTATTTTTCACAAAACAGTGATATGCACAACTCAGTGACATGCATATGAAACAGTCGATAATTTCCTTCACTCAACTATTTTTTGTTTTTCATTGTTTGAATTATTCAATATTTCATTTTTTTCACAGATTTGACCAAAAGGACCAACTTGACTGAAACATATAGTATTGAATAATGCTAATTCCACATATTCAGGAAGAAAATGAGAATATTTCATTTTTCATATAATAAAATACAAAAGAAAAAAGTGAGTGGATGGCGTCATCAGTCTCTTCATTTGCACACCAACCAGGGTGTGCATAATTATAACTGTTTTGTGAAATTAAGCGTAACTTTAAAATGTCATAACTTTCTTATTTTACATCTGATTTTGATGAAAATTTCAGTGTTATGCTTGTTGGATTTTTCTATTTTTATTGCTGGGGTGAACTTGTCCTTTAAAGATACTATATGGATGTAAGTATGTGTGTTATCGAGATTTTACAATGCCACTATCCTCTTGAATCAGTTGAAACTCAGGAATGGGCTCGAGCTTCTTCATTATGTGGTGCAAATCAAAGAAAGTCAATAACAAGATCTTAACAGAGTTATCTCGACAAGAGTACTAATCACTTTATTCACTGAGGTATAATTTCTTCAAGAATATACAATTACACATCCATACCAAAATATATTCCCATTTAGCAATTCTTTAATATTCATTTTACAATACAAATAAACCAAAGGTATCCATTAAAAACTTTATTTTCTCAACTGATATTCACATCCATCATTGCTTATGCTTTTAAGCCAAACGTTTGTATAATCCTTACACAATAAAAACGCTGTTTAAATATTTTATAAGACGCTGTTTACTATATGAACCTTACAGTAATTGTTTAAACAGATTAAACAAGTGTTTAAAATCTTAAACAAAGTTTAATTTTTAATATATAATCTTCAATAAATTGAACATGATTGTTTAAAGCGTTAAACAACTACTATAAGCTTCATATAGTAAACAGCGTTTTTACTGTGTAACACGCATATGGCATATTTTTCTGTGTTGCTAAAACTGTTTCTTTGAAGGGTACTGGCTGAATACGAGTTGCCTGCTAAATACATTAAATATAAAAAAAACTGACAATTGCTAGTTTCCACATAATAGCAGAAAGATTGTGAAAGTATACATAATCATCAATGAACATTTGTTGGTGAATATCACATACCACAAAAAGGATCACCAGTCGTTTTTAAAGTCACTCTTAGCGTACAAACAGCTTTATGAAACGACCCGCGGGTCAGTTTCATAAAGCTAGTCATATGAATTGATGCATGACTGATAGGCCTACCCTTTCTTGTTTCAACAAGGAGAAACCCACATGATTTCCCTGTCAAAAAAATTTCCTGTATAATAGCAAAACTCCAACTCAGATTAGCTATCTTCAAAGACCTGAAAGTATTGTAAGCAAGAGCATCTTATGAAAAGCTTTTTATGTAACAGTGCCAAGATTATTGATACTGTTAGAAAAAGATCAAGACATTATTTCAGATTTGAAAGTCTCTAAGGGTGATGATTATGACTTTTGAATTTAATGGTAAATCATTCCAAAGAAAACACCATGACTATTTCTCATGCAATTATACTGTTTGCTTTACGAAGTAAGAATGCTCGTCTGTAAAATTGTACTTGATTTGTATAACTTTCTATTACTTTGTTTTATGTTTTGAATGGAAATGAAATAAAATATTGAATTGAATTCGCCTGTCAACGATTGTAGAATAGCACAAATAACAAGCGTATACAGTGACATTTAATATCAATGCAGAATAAGTACATGATAGAGGTAAACGTGTATAAAAATGGTATATAGTACTTCTGATTTCCTAAAATTACGAGAATTTTTTTTACATCAACAGATAGCCTCCTACGTTGGACAAATTACTATACTGCCGACATGCATAGAAATAAAGCAATAAATTGGTCATTTTTCATCTTATTATTCTTCTTTAATTTCACTGCTTCATTTGTGAAATGTTGTTTTTATTTAAGAAAATTTGTTTTCAGGATGAAATAGCTTTTTAAATTTTATTTTGTAAAAAAGTATACTGTTGTATTTTAAAAATCCCAACCAAAAACGGGTCTAATTCTTTATGAAAATAGCCCTGATAAAACGTATGATTAGGCTGCCTAAACGATTTCTGTGCAGAAATTGGCAAGCACATTTTTTTCTTTTCTATTTTGATCATCATGGTTTTAATTTACATAACATTCATTCGAAAAGGGCTGAATCCATTTAAGTGGGCAAATGAATAAGATAAAACACAATCACTTAACATAAAATATAAACATTAGCTTAAATATACCAAATAGTAAGTGATTTTCACTTACAGAGTGAAAACGACTGTCAACATTGCTTCAAGCAACACTCCCCAGAAGTTAAACAGCTCTGGATACAATTTCTAAAGTAATTACCAACTAAATTCATGTACTTTGGCAATAAATAAGAAAGCAAGATAAAAGTGTATGCATAATGATAAAAAAGTATATGAAACAAACTATTTCTGGATGTGGTGATTATATATCAAAAGTAATCAAGGTGATGATGAACTTTAAAGCTGCAATATAGATAAAAACCTCTTAACTTAAATTTCCATTTCATTGAATAAATAAATAAGGAATTATGCAGAAATTATATACATGATAAATTTTAATGAAAAACCTAAGATTGTACATCAAATTATAGACATCATAACAAACTAGTAAAACTTTTACATATTACAACTTTCATAACACATGGCATTGAAAATAATCTACCGCTGTAGCTTGAAAATTTTATATTAATTTGCTGTATTTTATAAGACACATAATTGTGTCAGGCATGGCCATAATTAAATCCAAGTGCATACTACGCGATCCGAACGATGCGATGCGATTTTCTAATAAATCGCGATTCGCTTTAATTGTGAAGGTTCTTAGAAGTAAACATACTTTGTGTAAGGAATAATTAACTCATAATTTTGCTTTGCGACAAGTCCTTTGGTTGGAGTAAAGCTAAAATCGGTTTCAAGTCGCAGCCGATGATGACGTCGTAGAAGCCTAGATGGTGTGTACGTGTTGAGCAGTGTTGTACTGTGGATCAGAGCCATGAACTGACCATGGACCTATTTCCTAATAGGTCCATGAAATGGCAATGACTGAGTGGTATACCATCATACCATCAATACAGGAATGCTTTCAATGAAGCGCAATCTTTGTTTTAAAGAAGAAGTATTTGTTTTTTATCTATCTCTTGTTGGTATTCCTACGTTAACAGGACCATGCTGAACAGTAACTCTGTTATCAGTAACATGTTATCCTGTATGAAGATATTTCAATGAATAAAAACAGATAATCAAATCAACTCTGACCGACCAGACCTGTCATGTTATATCCAAAAATACCAAGGGTCAGTTTGGAGTTAGTTTGATTGGTGTTGGCATGGGTAGAATTTATTACATTTTGGGTAAAACCCTTTTTTTCATATCAAATTTTCCATCCCCTGGTCCCCTCTACCTTTGGGGACAGATTTCCGCCCATGGGTGTCGGCAGCATGACAGAATGGCATGAATGAGTCAACATTAGAAAGATGGTTCTGCAGGTAGGATCATCTTTGTAGGAGAAGGGGACCCCCGTGAGCTGATGTTACTGATGACCGATGCAGGGCTACGGCGACCTGCGGAACCAGGGCGACTGTTGCGACCGGCGCTGTCCGGTTTCAACGGGATCTGACGCCTTGGGCTTGCCTTGCCTTTTGCGTTGGCTAGTCGAACGACTTGGCTGAGGTTTAGTCTGGCTGATCTGAAAAAAGAGAGAGAAAAAAAAACATCATCATCATTTTCATCCTCCTAACTCCAATCATCATCATCATCATCGCCCTAATTCTCATCAGCAACTTTATCATCATCGTCAACAATATAATAAACATTATCCCCCACCTCCTTATCATCATCATCGAATCATCTTCATCGTCATCATCGTCATCATCGTCATCATCGTCATCATCATCATCATCATCATCATCATCATCATCATCATCATCATCATCATCATCACCATCACCATCATCATCATCATCACCATCATCATCATCCACATCATCATCATCAGCAGCATCATAATTATCATCACCATCGTCGTCCATGTTGTCGTAATCATTTACCTAGGTCTCATCATGAATGCCTCCTCACAGGTACCTTCGTCTTTCTCATCAGCTTCTGACCTGATCTCCATCTTCTGAACAACCAATCTCATCAGTTCATACTGCTTGTCCATCATCATTGACATATTCTTCAGTCTGGTCGGGAGAATAAAGCAAGGTTTCAAAATGGTGTCAAGTAAAGACATGCTCAACTTTTCGTCTTTTTTCCTTTTCTTAACAACAAATGCAGGAATGAATGAAAGCAAAATCAAACAAACGAAAATGCTAACCTGAAAAACTAACTGGCTGGATTTTCAGCTCTGATTTGCTCAGATATCAAGTTTCAAACACAATCGATCTTGAAGCATTTCAATTTCTATAACGGTAGAATGACATTAATGCAGAGCGATTCATAACTATCAACCCTATTTGTAAAATTATCACTACAGACAATAAGAGGAACAATAGATACCTGGTTACCCATCCACGAATTTGCTATATTAAATGCGTTTCAACATTATTGTCCGACAAGTTGTCAGATCTTTTCCTTGATTTTGATCAGCTGAGAGGCACTGTTACGTTATTAACTGTCGGATAAAACGGGACCTGTCCAATACAAGTCCTTTAACGAAAAGCTATCCAGGTAGACCAATGTCAAAGTAGGGTTTGACATAAAGAGCTAAGCTGTCGACAATGTAAGTTTTCGAATGGAAGAGGCAAAAGGTGTTAAGAAACTTCTTAGAGCGTAATACTTAACCCTAAATAGACTGGGCTATTTCGACGCCTAAGAAGACGGGGGGGGGCTGATTCAGCCCCCCCCCATGATCTCGGCCGTTGATCGCACGATCGCGGCGAAAATTGGCACACGCGTTACCCATGGCATTATCTACAAAATTATAACATCAAATTCTGCAAAAAAATCTCAGTCTCATTAATTATGCTAATTTATGCGTAAAATCATAAGTTTGCTCTAATTAAATAAATAATGCCCCTGAAATGCTAATTTTTGTTTCATATACTCTAGATAGGCATCTGATCAAATTGATTAAAAAAAATTCAAAATCACATTTATTTTCTTATGTATTCTATTGTTTTCTTAATTTCTTATGTATTTCTTTGTTTTTCGACTTTTTGTTTTTTATTGTTTTTTCGATGGAAATTGTCGGGGACTTTATTTTAACCATAAACAAGATAAAATCAATTGATTTTAAGCAGTAAAAGGAAAAATAATGATACATTTATGAATTTTGGCTAAGAATACTATTTGCATTGGATTTGTACACAAATTCACGTTTTTGAGTAATTTTTGGTCTGCATGCACTTTCAAAATTTTGCGTAATTTTGGAACCGCGTACCTGGGGGTCACAATTTTGGTCTCAAAAGTTGCGCGAGACTTGAAATTAAAAAGTTAGCGAGCGCCGCGGTCAAAAAATTTCGCGCGGCAGATTTATCGCGAAAAATGTTGAGGGGGGGGGCTGAATCAGCCCCCCCAGTCTTTTTAGGGTTAAGTCACATCAAAGAAACCACCTCCGGACCGATTGCTAATATCATGTTTTTTAAAAAGCATATCGTGGGTCGGTGTGGCGTTAGTTTCGTTGGTTTTATCAGTCACTGAAGGGGTAGAATATTTATTTACCTCCGTTTGAGCTTGGATACCTCTCCGTGCATATGCCTGGGGTTGAATTCAGAGTCAGAAGAACGCAGAGCCTCTTCCTCCTCGGCGCTCAAGGTTGTCACCAAATGCATGCAGTTCTGAAAGATAGAAAGAGATAAACAGATAAAGAGATATGATAGAAATGGATATGAATATTCAGTCTAGATAAGATTCCTTACCAATTATGATGCGAATAAAACATTTTTTTAATGATTCATTTAAGACTGTACACAGTATTCAATAATAACACTTTTCATTGATTCTTGATAGGAAGAAGGTTACACTATTCTTTTCATATTTTATCCCAAAAAAGTCTTATAGCAGAAAAAAATTATTTTAAAAAGGGATATAAAATTATTATCATGGTATTCAAAACATAGATATAGGGACAAGGTGGAAATTGTTAAACAAACCAATTGTTGAGAAACCATTACCATTAACTATAATAGACATAGAAGAATAGTGCCCTTCAAAAAAAAAGTAGATAGAAATTATTAAAAAAATAATATTTCATATAAATTAAGATGCTAGCCCAAATTTCCAGTAATTGAAATAAAGAAATGTTGACTGGAACAAAAACTTTGAAATATTTCAAAATACATACCTTTAACATCCAGCCAAGCTGTTGGTTGGGGTAGATGAGAACGAAGTCCTTGTCGACTCGCTCGATGAATCTCAATGGAAGTCGGTTTTCGACGTCGGTGTACTGTTCGACCTGCATGGCAAGCCTCTTTAACTGAGCGTCTCGCTGTACCGCTGCGATATCACCGACTGCCAGACCAATCTATCCATTAAACAGCATAAAAATATCATTAATAATCATAATTATTAGACTGTTATTATTATTATTATAACAGCTATATTGGAATACTCCCCAGGGAGTGGAGAGCAATATATATATATATATATATATATATATATATATATATATATATATATATATATGTATTGTGTGGGGGCATGCATGAACCAATGAACGAAGTAATAATAATTACAATAATTTGGTCATATAAAATAAATGTTATTATTACATTACTATTATTATTATCTATTATCATTATTTTTATTATTATCATAATTATTATTATTGTTGTTATCAACAACATCATTATCATAACTATCATAATCATTATCATTATAATTATTATCATCAATATTATGTAGACTTTTTGCAAAATATTGAGAGTTAGTCTTTCTTACCAGGAGGTTCATGAGTAAAATTGGCAGCAGCACACAAAGAGCAAGGAGGAAGATGAGTGAAAACTCGGGGTAATGTTGAGTGTAATCATCATCGTCATAAATAGGGAGAACAAACGAATTTATGTAGTCTAATTCGCCCATCATCATCGTCAGTACCCGTATGACAGCGTAATGAGGCTTTTCAAATGCGTTGTTGGTCTATAATTCAGATAAAAGTAACATTGAACATGGAATTAATAAAAGAAACAAGTGCACACATAGATTCGAAGAATGCGTAGAATTTTCATTTATTCAAATATTGAATAAGAGAGCACTGATTGATTAAATGCCTTAATTACAGGCATAAGTGCTGAGGCCGGGGATCGAACCCCGGACTTTCAGGTGTCAGCTAGTCAGGAGCCTTGGACCACTCGGCCACTGACAATTACGTTCCATTGTTTAATCCAAATCGCAAAGCATTTAATTCACAATTACAACAGTCTTCAATAGACCAGTTCGTAGTTACTTCATGGGCAATTTTGGTCAAATGACCTTTCATTTCTTTCATCATGATAGGCAGATTTCAAAGCAAGATATTACGTAAGCTTGCCTTACATAGCAGGATGGAGAAATTGAATAGACCAGGTGACTAGAATAGCACACCAATGAACACTTAATGAAGGTATTTGTTGCATTCCTACTTTGAATGCATATATCTTAGCATGTTGCACAATGTACTTGACAAACTGTGAAATACCAGTCGTTCGTGGAAGCATTGTTGTTTTTTGTGGATGTAAATGAAAACGACAATTCAGAAGAATATATGAATAATCAAGACATCAAAGTTGGTGCTTATCTCATTAGATTTTGAAGCACCATGTCACTTTAGTGCAAATGACCTTCTTCTGA
Source organism: Lytechinus variegatus (assembly GCF_018143015.1). NCBI lineage: Eukaryota > Metazoa > Echinodermata > Echinoidea > Temnopleuroida > Toxopneustidae > Lytechinus > Lytechinus variegatus. Next base: position 21,379,082 of record NC_054756.1, read on the forward strand.
TCATGCGTAGAATCTTTTGATCATGCGCAGAAAGGAACTACAAACTGGCTACTGCTTGATAGATCATTTCAGTTTATGATTGATGTTTTTGGACTAGATTGGCATAAAAAATGTCATTATGATTTTGACACTAGTGATGATTTTGTTTGATCCAGATTAAGAGTATATAATAATCACCCCGATTCAACCTCCCCAGGGATTTTGTTTGCAACTTTTCACAGTCGTAAAAGTAAAAATTTTTTTTCACAAAGAATGAACCATACGCAACAAAAGCAACAAATTCTTAGCCACAGACATCCTTCATGATTTGATGGTTAGGCAGAGCTTCTTACCTCTTGTTTCATAAGAATGTAGAAAGACATTCCGAACGCCACGACAAGGATCATGAACACGAACATGACACGGACTAATGTCTTGAGAATATGAAGAAACATCACCACGTAGATCCCAATGTTTCCAAGCCTGTGGGGGATGATAAATAAACAATATCGTGTTCGTGTGATCTAAGTTAAGTTGACTTTAAATCAATACTTTTTTTCTTCCAAGCATTAGCGTACCTAAATGTCCTTTACTTGCAGTTGAAGATCTTATTTTTTTTTCTGGTTGGGGGGGGGCTTGTCAATTTTTAGGGTGGACGAATTTGCCCCCTAGGTACGCCACTGCTTCCAATCCCTTCATAACCAGATGGTAAAATATGTCAGATGGCAAAATATGCCTTGCTTGCAATAGACCATCTTACACCAATCTCAATTCATCCAAAGACACATTAAAAAATAATTTTGTGTATATTTAGCATATAAAATAAAAACAATGGAGTATCCAAAATGATCAATTGCCAATGTGAATTTTGAACATAATATACATACTTTTAAAAGATCACTCCAGTCAAATCATTTGATTTACATGTATTAGTGGCTCTTTTCTTCACAGAGGCTAAATGACTCAGTTATTTCTTACTGAATGAATAGTATGCATACATTATACAAATCCGTATCATGTATAACAATACATTTCAGATCTTTTCTTTATCAAGATGTAGGTCTGTGCTTTATAAGAACGGAATGCAGCTGCATCAGGCGCGTACGCAGGATTTTTGAAAGGGGGGGGGGGGGGGTTTCGAGCTGATTTTTTTTTAAATCTCCCGCCCAGTCTCTAAAAAGTGATGAGCGGGGGGGGGGGAGGTGATGATTTTTTTTCTTTTTTTTTTCAGCGCTGCAAATAAGACAATAACATTTAAGTGGGGATGGGTATGTAACAGTGCGGTCATGACCCGCGAGCGAGCAGAAATGTTCTCGTTTTTGCGTTGAAAACATAACCTTTTTGTCAATAGTTTGTTGGTATCATAGTCGATGCTACATGTCCTTCGGATCGTTGCACTCGATCATGATATGGCCAACCGCGTAGCCAGGATTTCATTTTGGAGGGGGCGGTAAATGCACGCGAAGCGTGCCAACACTTACAGAGCGCGCGAAGCGCGCTCCCTAGGGGGTGGGTGCAGGGAGGGGGAGTTTCCCCCTCCCGCGCGAAGCGCGAAGCTTTTAGTGTTTCATAAATTAATATGAAAAGGAGCCGTTTCTCTTGTCTCTAGTACCTCCAATTCGGTTGACTATATTGCGATTTTGAACCTTGTTTTCAAAAGTGATTGTAAACGCACAAAAGAGGTATACAATGGAGGAAATTAAAATGATAATAACTCCGCGCGAAGCGGGGAAGCTAAAGTGATTTATCAATTTTTTCTTGCCATAAAAAGGGTCCCGAGAAAAGGGTATTCTCAAAGATATATTGAAACTTTCTTTGGAAAGATCAGATTTGATTACAATCAATTTAGCATCAGTACAAATTTTTAACTCGCAAAACAGAGGAGAAGATTGGTAGAGGAAGATATTCCTCCCCGCGATGAGCAATGAAACTCTGAAATTTCAAAGGGCGGACGTTTCATCAAATGTAGATATCTCTAATACCCAATCGTCTCTAATTCAATTGATTTTCTAAGATTATTGAATTTCATTACAAGGAAAATAGTGCGCATATAGTTGAAACTTCTGTGATTTATTAAAATTATCTATCTATATAATATAGGATGATTATTTTTTTTGACTTATCCTGAAGCGCTTCATTTTGAGTATAAAGAAACTTAAGTGTCATTCAAAATTTCAAACTGAGGGCGCAAAACAGGACAGGAGATGAATGTATACAGGGAAATGACATGAAGTTTAATACAATTTGATAAAAAAAATATTGTACTTTTTTATTTAATACGACACGAATTCCCTACCTTCCTCTTTTTAAATTAGGAACCTGTTTGCCCCCAAATTATGGTTGTTTATAGTAATGAGCTGAAAAGCGGGAGAAGCTGACTTTATGGAGGTGACGGCAGAAACTGATATAAAGATTTTACCCGCTCGGAGCCGACCAGACCAGAAGTTGCGCGATCAATTGAAAAAAAAAAAGATAACTTCATACATTTACTTCGGCCTAACCTTACTCAAATTCATGCCCTAATGTATACAATTTTAACTTTAACTGGCAAGAAGCACATAGCTGAGGTGGAAAAACAGGGTTAGAGAAAAGGTGGGGGAACAATGGAGAACTTCAATATTGTCATTTAACCGCGCGCAGCGCGGAAGCAAAATTCATATATGAATTTAAAGCAAGAAGAGTGAAGGAGTTTCTCTTTTGAGAAAAAAATAAAGAATAAATAGAAAAAACACAAAGCTACCTTTCTTCCCTTTCCTTCCTCCCCTTTTCCTTTTCTCCTCTCCTTTTTTCCCTTCTTTTTTTTTTCTTTTGGGGACGTTTTTGGGGGGCGACCGCCCCCCCCTGGCTACGCGCCTGGATATGGCCTTGATCAGAACACTAGAAACTTGAGAAATGTCATGAATAATTACGAGCGAGCGGAGCAAGCGAGCCGAAATGTTTGCGTTTTTCCGTCAAAACATACAATTCTTCTCAATGGCTTGTTGGTAATGATTACATATTAGTTGATGATACATGCCCTTCTGCTCGTAAGTCTCATGATATGGCCTTGATCAAGAGACTAGAAACTTAAGAAATTTCATAAATGATTACGAGCGAGCGGAGTGAGCGAGCCGAAATTTTCGCGTTTTCCCGTCAAAACATACATTTCTTGTCAATAGTTTGTTAGTAAATCAAGTATAAGTCGATGCTACATGTCCTTCTATTCGTAACACTCATAATACGGCCTTGAACAGGAGACTAGATACTTATGGAATTTCATAAATTATTACGAGCGAGCGGAGCGAGCTAACCGACATTTTTGCGTTTTCCGCCATTTTGGTTTTCATATTGGTAAAACATATTTTGTAAGAAAACGTATGTCTCTTTCTTGGTTCACTTGTATTCATAAGTATACATCATGATAATCATGTATGGCCTTGTTAATGGCGATACCGTGATCATGTCGGCGACATGCGGAAATAAAAGATATAATAAAATGGAGCGAGCGAAGCGAGCGGAAATTTTTTCTGTGTTTTTCGTCGGAAACATGAGATTCTGTTCATTATTGCTGTCATATACATTATTGGGTAGGGGAACTGTCCGTAACCAGACCAAGGAGTTATCAGGCTCTTGCCCGATAACTCCTTGACCAGACCGACCTCTGGGGAGACAAGAAAAAAAAAAAAAAAAAAAAAAGGAAACGAAAAGGGGGGGGGGTTTGAACCCCGAAACCCCCCTTGCGTACGCGCCTGAGCTGCATAATTAATAATCTTGGACATAAGTCATTATTTTGTATTCATTTTATTTCCTTCATTTTCATTACGACGTAAGCTTTATTCAACTTTTTACGATCCTTATTAAAACAATGAGAAAACTGAAGAATGAACTTACTTCTGTTGATAGAGGAGTAAGTTGAACCAAGCAAAGAAAATGGCGAAGGCTCCAAAAACCCATTGACTGTGATACGATGGAGTGTCGTCACGTATCAGGAATGGTCCGACAAACATGGCGGCGGTGACGTACAGTGCCCATTCCATGTAGTTAGTTGGGTCTATGAAATAACGCCATTTCTAAATCAGGAGGGGGAAAAAAGAAGAGTTCAAGATGTAACAATGACTTGCAACGTCTGTTTGTTCATGATACAGAAAACAGCAACAAACGAATGAGAATGAACGCAATATCACAGAATAGTAACCATAATAAATCCAATTCATAACAAAACAAACTCTAGGAAACAAACGTTCCCTATTTTCCCATTCTTTTTCATGAAGATATATACAATAAGCCCAAACTCAGCTTGAAAATACATGGCAATCAGGAATATTTGTCATTATGACAAGATTTAATCCTAAAATCAATTGCTGGAATTTGTTTATTGTTTTTTCGCGATGAATTCTGCATTCTATCTTGATGACCAGAGTATAAACCAACATCAGCAAAACAAGACCAACAATACACCGTGCTATATGTGGCCACTGGTGTAAATTCAAGCGACGAACATATTGTTTGCGGGGGGGGGGGGGGGTCAACTATTGTAACCCCTTGAATAGTATGACGTCATGATTTTACGCCATGTATGTATAATCAGAGTTACGATTGATCCGATCAACCTCAAGTATATGGAAATCCATCAATGTCATAATTCTTTCTTTAGGAAATCAGCACAATGTCCTTAAAAAACAAAGAGAAGCCAACTTAATTCTCAAGAAACCCGTAAATGAATGAACATACATCGTATCTAGAAAAAATATTTTGAACAAATGTGTAGTTTAGATGTTGACGTTGCTGGCTTTCCATAGTTGTGATTGATTGGATCAATGGTAACTCTTTGTAAGACGGGGCCCAGGTGTTAAATGTTTGGAGTTAGTTCAGCACCTATTGGTATTACTATAACACATGTGGTTGTTTCTCGTACACTCTTTGGTGTAATTCTAACACCTCAGGGTTCGGTCCTTTATATGGGCACCAACCTGTGTTAGATTTAACACCCAGTTTGTACGTAACAGCAAAAAGTGCTAGAGAAAAGAATATGGCATAAAATTGTAATGGAGCAAATTGATAACCATAAAAGATTGTGGATATTATAACAGTTGATCAACCGAAATGAACGAAATATTTCTTGATAATATACCACGTATACATACCTGTTGAGATATTTGGACAAATTCTTTCAGAATGTTTAGTCCACAGTATAAAACTATAATGATGACACAGATGTATTGCAAATCCGTGGTCTACAAAAAAGATATAAGTGAGAAAAGAGCGCACATATCATATTTATTTGTTATTCTTAATGCAAATAATTCTACATGTTGCATAGAGCTATTGACAGATAGCTCTATGCATGTTTAGAAGGAAGTCTGTTTTTGCACGTGCTAATGCCCCACTGTGAATAAAAACTGTGAATAACCCCCCCCCCCCCGTTCTGATGCTGGTAACATTCCCCTCATGCCACTGATCATGTACAGATGTACAACTGCAATCGTATTCTCTTCTCCTTTTTCAACCATAGGGTTAAAGACTACCTTAACAAATACGTTTCATGATGATCATGTATTCAAATTCTCGTTTTTGTTATAGCTATCAACTGCTAAACAAGCTACTGTACACTCAAACGTCAAGGGATGCTCTTTTCTTGTAGCTGCTCTTTGTTATTCAAATCTTTTCAAAATAACGTTTGCTTTCTCAATGATGTATTCGTTAACCATTCATGACAAATTTAATTGTCTCAATCTTGTATACATCATGAAATACCCTTCCTTGCGTATTCGTGCAAGTTCACCATTCACTTCACTTTTTCAATCTTGAATGTTATTGTTAGCAAAACTTAGCAATATCCAGGCAGGTGGAAATACCTATGATGTAACACTCGCAGAATAATATTCTCATACATAATCACTCATGTACCATAACCTACATTGCACCCATTCAATCTATCCATCCGCTAGATGAGAGCAGTTTTTCCCTTATGACAGATCACCTATTTATTAACCGGTGTTTTGTCCAGTATAGGCTATACCTATGCGTAGTATGTTGTGTGTGTTATGACACACGCGATTGCTCAGTTTGTCCTAATCTGACTGAGTTTTCTTTTATTTTGTTCTTAAACACACAGCGGGGATGGTTTATTCACTCTTTATTTTATTTTTAATTTTTTTTTTCACGCTTTCCTTTTTTTTTTTTTTTTACTTCTTCTGAAATCTGGTATAGGAATGTACAGCCATTCCCATTTAATGTTATTTCTATGTTGATAACGGTTGGGCTCCGCTCAGTCAAGCTCGTCCTATGTGGGTCATGACAGGTGTTATCCATTCACAGATAACTCTTTCTTGCTTTTCATATTCGCATATGCACCTGCACGCAACTGCACAAGCACCTACACATGTTTTCTTATCTGCATTTCCCTTCTGGGGTTTCAATAATTTATCATGGCGATGAATAACAATCCTTTTATTTTTTACAACGCTACAAATGAATATCCTTTTGAGAGCAAATATTATACTCCTACTGAATTCAGTGAAACATTTCAAGATGATATAGAAGATGTTAAATTATTGCATATCAATGCCAGAAGCTTAAACAGGAATTTTGATGATCTTCAAAATCTTCTCGATTCATTGAAACATTTTAGATTCACTGCAATTGGAATAAGTGAAACTTGGTTACACCAATCTTCCCCACCATTGTTTAATTTACCTAACTATAATTTAGTCAGAGCTGATCGTATAGGAAAGAGAGGCGGTGGCGTCGCATTTTATGTAGCCAATCATTTAAATTTCAAAATTCGAAATGATATTAAATTTGATCAAACAGAAGTTCTCTTTATTGAAATTGACAATCTTCAATGCAAAAACTTAATTTTAGGTGTAATATATAGAGCTCCTGATACTCACTTTGATCTATTTTATGATAATTTCGAGCAATGCGTTAGCAAATTAGCAAACGAAAATAAGCAGATATATTTTCTTGGTGATTTTAATGTCAACTTTCTTCCATTGCATCAGAACAATCTCTCTAATAGGTTTCTGCAACTGATGAATTCATTTGGATTTTATTCTTTCATTAACAGACCAACTAGAATTAACATACACTCCTCAACCTTAATTGATAACATATTTTCTAATATACACGACAAAAAGATAACTGGAGGATTGCTGTATTCCGAAGTATCTGATCACTTGCCTATATTTACTGTGTGTGGAAAATCATTGACTCGTTTTAAACCACCACAGCATTTGATGTATCGGAAAGAAACCCCTCGTAATATTGAAATGTTAAAACAAGATTTATTATTCGAAGAATGGAATGATATCCTAAATACAAATGATGTGAATACTGCATATGAAAATTTTAATTCAAAGCTACAATTCTATTACAATAAAAACATTCCACTTGTAAGAAATAAACGTAAACGTAATACACCCATAAACCCATGGATAACGAAAGGTATACTTAAATCTATAAAAACAAGAAACCGACTTTATAAACAACATTTGAAAAACCCTACGGATACAAGTCTAGTTGTGTACAAAACGTATCGTAACAAATTAACAAAGTTAATTCGTTTTTCTCGCAAGTTACATTTCTCAAACAAATTACAAAAGGTAAAATCCAACTCAGGAGCTACATGGAAAGTTATAAAAGAAATTATGGGAACAAAAAACGAGACTATACCTAAAGATAACCTTACTTTCAATGGTAACAAAATCACAGATTCTAACAACTATGCCGATAGCTTTAATTCTTTCTTCACTAATATTGGTCCTCAACTTGCCACCCAAATTGCTACTCCGAATAATGCTCATTTTACTGAATTCTTTTCAGAACCGATTCAAGACTCTTTATTTTTAAGACCGACAAACCCGAATGAAATCATTAATATTGCTAAATCATTAAATTCTTCGAAATCCAAAGGTCATGATAACATTAACACTTCACTTTTAAAGGAAATAATCCATTTCATTGCTGATCCACTAACACACATATTTAACCAGTCTTTACAATCCGGTATTTTCCCAGACTTGTTAAAAATAGCCAAAGTAACCCCAATTTTCAAAAAAGATGACCAACATGAAATCACTAATTACCGTCCTATTTCCATTCTCCCTAGTATATCAAAAATTTTAGAAAAAATTGTTTATAATAGATTATATAATTTTCTAAACTTTCATAAAATATTAAATCCAAACCAGTATGGTTTTCGAAAAAATCATTCCACGGATCTAGCTCTGGTTCAGATATATGATAAAATTACAGAAGCCATGGCCAAAAAAGAACACATTATTGGTATTTTCTTAGACCTTAGTAAAGCGTTCGACACTCTTAATCATGATATATTGTTTTCGAAATTGTATTCCTTTGGTGTTAGGGGCTCGGCGCTCGTATGGTTTAAAAGTTATTTAAGCAATCGAAAACAGTATGTGACTTTTAATGGTATTAACTCACGGTCTCTTCCAATCAAATGTGGTGTCCCCCAGGGATCTATCCTGGGTCCACTTCTGTTTTTATTATACGTCAATGACATAATCAATACATCATCACTGTTATCTTTTGTCCTATTTGCAGATGACACTAACATATTTTATTCTCATAAGAGCCTTAAGTCTCTAGAAAATATCTTGAATGCCGAACTAATAAAAATTTCGAAATGGTTCAAATGCAATAAACTTTCTCTCAATATCCAGAAAACCCATTTTATACATTTCAAGCATAACAATATCCATGTGAATAATAATCCAATTAATATTAACATTGACAACAATACAATCGAAGAAACGAAGAGTTCGAAATTCCTGGGTGTCATTATTGACGAGAATTTAACTTGGAATAATCACATAAATCATGTTACACTATGTATTTCTCGAGGCGTGGGAATTATTAATAAGTTAAAGTTTATGTTACCACGAGCAACTCTGTTTTTACTATACAATACACTAGTACTTCCTTACATAACATATTGTAATATTGTTTGGGCCAATTGTGGAACTACCAAACTCAACCCTATTCTCACCTTACAAAAGCGAGCTCTTCGTATCTGTACAGGATCGTCTTATTTTTCTCATTCTGATCCACTATTCTGTAAGCTCAAAACATTGAAGGTTTCTGATTTGAATGTCATGCAAGTTGCAGTTTTTATGTTCAAATACAAAAAACATCAACTTCCCTCCTCATTTCAAAATTTATTTAATCTAAACAGTACAATTCACACATACCCTACCCGTATTTCTGGAAATTTTCACCTAACAAACCCAAAGTTATTAATAACTCATAAATCAATTAGACACCATGGCCCCGACTTATGGAATAATTTACCCGAAACTACAAAAATGTGTTCCTCACTTTATTCCTTTAAAGCCACTATGAAGCGCAACCTAATATCATTGTATTCAAATCCGCCACATTGACTATACTTGTATTTTTTTTTAATGATGAATTTTGACCCCTCCTCTTCTAATGTAATTGCACTACACTTGCACTTGCACTACACATGCACTTGCACTACACCCTCATGACCTCTTGTTAAAAAATGTGTAAGTTTTACATGTCGCTTTTTTACCTTGAGGCCGTCGTCAACATCAAGCAGGTCGCTCATGACGACGGTCTCCTGCGTTCTGAAATTGAGTTAAATAATATTTTCATATGCTTTTTTTTTATATTCAGAAAGAGATTGTAAATGATACGTGTGTCTAAAATGTATATATATGTAAAATCTATGTAATAATTGATTATGTTGTATTATGTTGAACATGTTGAACGCAGAAATAAATTTCAAGCAAACAAAACAAACAAAAAACAGGATAGGAATCTCCAGTATAATTTTGTACGTCATAAAGCTACAGAGGAAATTTATTCTTTCAGGCTAATAATTTGTACTGACCCCCCCCCAAAAAAAAAAAATGCAATGAGGCCTTTATTGTACATTGGTCAAAATTGTGATGTTGATCAGTATGATAATTAGGAATGCAGGGATAAAAAAGCAATGAATCCAACCCCATCATCATCATCATCATAACCACCATCATTATCTTTATCATCATCATCATCATCACCATCATCATCATCACCATTTTCTTCATCATCATTATCATAACCATTGTCATCATCATCATCATCATCATCATTCTCATCATCATCATCATCATCATCATCATCATCATCATCACCATCATCATCATCACCATTTTCTTCATCATCATTATCATAACCATTGTCATCATCATCATCATCATCATCATCAATCTCATCATCGTCATAATCATCATCATCATTATGAATATCGTCATCACCATCATCAACATTATCTCCATCCTCATCTTCATCATTTGGACAGTTTTCGAAACCACGCCAGTTGACGACTTAATCCCATACCTCGTTTCTCTTCATATGCAAATCCGTTTTGTTGAAAGATGTGAGGTTGGAATGTTGCGGCTTTGGATCAGTTGTGCACACAAAACTAGTTAATATTGCCAGGAACACTAGGTATATTGATGTGTAGAGCGTGTGCATCAGGGCTCCATATGCTTTCCTGTAGTAGACAAATTTGCACAAAAATTATGTAATTATGTGTCTACATGTATATAACGTTTTGTAAATATGCAATGAATTTTCAGGGGCCGGAAGTGGAGGAGCTGGGCCAATATTTGGGGGAAGCAACACGCATAAAATCACAAATATATCCTCCTCACATAAGATAATGGGCGCTGAAGGCAACTTACCCCACCCCCTATCGTGGTTCCCCGGCACCCGCCAGTGTCATGGAATTTTTTTTTTTTCATACTGTTTTATTCTGATTCCATGAACAAAAATATAACATTTCAATTTAACATTATAAAATAATACTTTACATTTCACATTTTGACTTTTTTCACTAACTTAATGCAAGCATAAATCATATATAACTTAAAGGAGAAACAATGAAATCAGTTATAAAAATGGTTGAAACACCACTCCTCCTCCCCCCCGCCCCAAACAAAAAGTCTTCCTTGCTCATTTGTGGAGGGCGATTTATACATGGAATACAAAGAAAGAACAAACAAAGGAGACCCAAATCCAAAACAAACCAATAAACAAATAGATATACTGACACTAGGATCCCCTTAAAAATACATATAATATGCCTAACACTTTTCCTTTCATGTATCAAATATTCTCTCCAATGTTAACATTATGCCGCACCACGATGTGGGTTACCCACACGATTTCGATGGTGTACATTAACCAATTGAAAATTCCAAGCTGTGCCTTGGTCATGATAGTAACGGTGTTAGTAGCTGATTTTGGGCTGACCTACCTAGCTTTATAAGCACCGATAGTGGGTTAAAAGGAATGATACTAAGAGCACTAGTGATCGCTTAACACCCACGGTTAACACCTTGCACGACCATACCAGTGTATTATAAGTCAGAAGCATTGGTTGTCGTAAAATTTGATCCAACTGCAGTTGTCAACACTTAACATCAGCGTAGCATCTATATCGGTCCACACCAGAGAGGTGTTGAAACAATACTGGTTGGCGTAAAGCTAAAACCAATTTGGCGTTTAAGCAACACCAATTAGTCTTAAACCAATATCGTTTTGATTATTCACTGGTTTTGTCTCAACGCTTCTCTGGTGTGGACCGATATATATACCGGGCTGATGTTGAATCAACACAGGCGTTTTTACAGTGCAACACCAGCTGCCAACACTATCGTTATTTCACTTACCATTTCATGTCCAGAAACTTGGTGGAGACGGGATGAGATAGTAGCTCTACGCGGTTGTATTTGACCATAGACTGTTGGACATAATCATAAACAAAAACATGGAATAAAAATATAGAAATATATTAAAATACGAATGCATATTTTAATCTAGAACGAGCAATACTGTTTAGAGTAATTATTTAATATATGGTTCAATAACAGTTCAACATACAAAAAACTATAAACTTTTTGTTGGTTTCACATCGTATTTACAATATTGTTAATTATTATTGGACGTAGTGTATTATCTCCTCCCTTTCCACCCTCTTTCCCTCACCCTTCCAATATAATACATTTTTTGTCACTTTCAGACAAGTGAGTAAAAGATTTATATATATATATATATATATATATATAGATATATATATATATAAATGAAAGGTAAGTCACACTCTTCGTCAGTGCCCATGATGTAACAGAAAAAAGTAGTACATACATCATACTAGTAATAAAGCGTTTTTTTGTACAAAACTTAGTTTGTTTATTGTGCAACACGTTAGCAAATAGGTATGTGAATAAGCAATAACCAATTATGCTGCATATAAACAATAAACAATATATGCTGCATATACTGTGGAGCGCTTAGAGACTTCTGACAAAGTAAGTATTAAGCGCTGTATAAGCAAGTATAATTATTAACCGACTCCGAATAATAAAAACAAATGGAATCATTATCAGGATGACAAACTTATTCACATTCAGAGTGCAGAGCGGATGATATTCTCCATATTTCTTGAGCCATTGTCGACGACATTTTACTGGAAGCTGTAGATATTTGAAATCGTAACGCCTCTGAAAAAATAAGGAACAATAAAATACCATTACAAAATCGTTACGCAATGACTTTCAATCAAACGAGTACAGACTTTGAGGCATGCGCTTTAATGAACAAAATCGTAATTTTAAGCCATCAACGTTGACATTATCATTATTGTTACTTTCATCATCGTCGTCATAATCATCACTATATTTTCTTCACCATTATCATTATTATCATTATCAATACCTTCATCACTGGCGTCGTGGCAATCACAATCGCCATCATCATCATCATCATCATCACCATCGCCATCATCTTCTTCACCATCATCATTATAATGGTCGTCATCATTACAGCCTTCACCATTATCATCTTCATCATTATTGTCATTTATATTAATACTTATTCATCATGTTTTAATGAGTATTCCAGCCGTTAAAATTAATCAACTTCAATCATTTTCTTTTTGAATTTCCTTCTTTAATAGGCTGGTTACGTAAATTGTAACTTCCTCAATATTCCTCAATATGTAGCACCCCAAGGAAGAACAGCATTGGGTAATCCTCCGTTATTGTATGTATCTCTCTTGTATATTGTATATTTTTTTTATCTGATTACGGAAATAAAACAAACAAACAAAAAACAATACTTTACACTGTACAGTTTCATTTTGTTTGTTAAATACCCAATTGTATCAATGTGTGTTACAAAATTCTTTCGTTAGGTGTTTAGAAATATATTGTATTATTTTTTGTTTAAGTACAGTGTATCATTATTATCATGATCATCATCTTCCCCATCATCATCGTCACCAGAGAATTAACTTACCCAGTATTCGGGATGGCCAGGCTCTAGATCAGAAACTGTTTGGCATTTATCCAATACCCTCTGTAGAGAGAAAACAAATCTTTATTTTGATTTCCAACATCTTTTTCAGTATCTAAATCTTTTAATTCTTTCTTCCTCTCAAACTTATTTTTTTTCTGTGGTAGATACATCTGCTTCGAATAAAGTCTACGTTCAAGTTTGAAAAGACAAAAATTAAAATCTAGAATGTAAAAACGGATGGACACACATTGTCAATATGTGATTATGAAATAACATAAAGTAATTTACGGCAGACAATGAGGAGCATGGCGTTTCGTGTTACAATAGCATGCTACGAGCAAATAGTGTGTACATCAGGAGCAAAAAATAAAAAGGGGGAAAGAAAGGGGAAAGAGAGGAGGAAAAAAGGAGAGGAAAAAGAAGAGGAAGGCGAGTGAATTTTATAAGGTGAGGGGAAGACTTGAAAAGTAATTTAAAAAATATCTTTCATGCCACTATATGAAATTTTCGCTCGTATTACCTCTTTGCGGATACATTCGTAATTCCGAAGCTTCGTTATTCCGAAGGTTCGTTAATCCGAAAGAAAAATAAGGTTCGTTGTTCCGAAGGTTCGACAATCGAAAACGAAATGAGGTTTGTTGTTCCGAAGGTTCCTTGATCCGAAAGCGAAATAAGGTTCGTTTATTCGAAAACGAAATGACGTTCGTTGTTCATTTTGTTTTCGGGTTTTCGGACAAACGAACCTTCGGAATTACGAACCTCATTTCGTTTTTGGATTAAGGAACCTTCGGAATTACGAACCTCATTTCGTTTTCGGACTAACGAACCTTCGGAATTACGACTCACATTTCCTTTTCGGATTAACGAACCTTCGGAATTACGCCACAAATGTTCGGATTAACGAACCCTTTTTCATTTTCGGATTAACGAACATCGAGGTATAGGCATTTTTTCGGCCCCTCATTGGCAAAGGCTGGATTGTAAAATATTAATCAATAAAAAAAAAATAGCCATGTATTTGAAGCATAAGCCTTACCATGAATACGTCTGGCATATGTTGAATGAGTCGGTCTATGGGGTTATTATCAGCTAATGTACACATCAACAGCTCATCCCAACTGATAAGGAAAAAAATATATAAAAGGAGATGTCCAGCATAATAACATCATTTGATAGAATGTCGGTTTTGTATTTACAAGAAATAGACATTGCTTAGGAACTTTGCGAAACAAAACTTTAACTTAAAACAAAAAACCTAATTGAAAACTTGTGAGGTAACAGAATGATACCTTGCGTCGTAAGAAAGTAAGAAAAAAAAAATAATTGCATTAACAAGTGTCAATAAAAAGAGTATACGTAACCATAGCTTTGGAACCAAAATCGCACCATTCGAAACAGAACACGTGAGATTTATTCAAAATTTCCACGGTTGTTGTGTAATTTTTAATCCTGTACGGTAAGAAATCATGTATATTACACCAATCTTTGATTAGCATCTTCTTTATCAGAGCAAAAAAGTATATATCTTCAACAGTTTCGTAGTTAATCAAACTTACCGATTATGTAGGACGATGGCAACAGCGACGTCCTTATTATGTGTGTCAAAGACGATGTCCATGATACCATCACCGGCACAGTTAACGATGTCGACGGCGGCACCGTGATCGAGAAGGTAGGTTACAGCATTGACCTGGCCTTCCTGAGCGGCCAGAAGGATTGGTGCATTCTGGAAACATTGCACGATATCAGAGAGAAAGAAAAGAAATAATATCATTTATTATTAGGGACATAGTCGTAATCACAACAAAACTACTGCTATGGCGCCATTTTAACGGGGCATACAACTTTTTTTTTCAAGTTTTGCAAGGACGCAAAGTTGGCAAAGTCCAACATTCGTATTTTATGTCACAAATGTGCTCAAATCATGCACTTTAATGTCCGGAGCATTGCTAATTGTTGCGGGTTTGCTTGGAACCGCTTTTCGTTCGGAAAGGTTTTTTTTGGGGAAAGTGGTTACTTATATCACGACTACTTAGAGAATGGGAGCCTAACAAAGGCTGAGCTGGGGCGCTTCACTCCATTGCTTTATCATTAAACTTTCTCAATAAAAACAGAACTTAAATATCTGGCCAGTCAACAATGACCTCATGTAATCTCCTTCGTTATCAGCAGCATATTTGAAATAAAATATTTTGTTGGAGCCCAGATATGGAGCCAAGTTATGGCGGATGAAGAACAGGTTTTTAAACGATTCGAGTGAGCGAAAAGAGCAAGCAAAATCTTTAAATATGAATATTTAATTTAAAAAAAAAATAGATTTTGACAAAATATCTCTCTTTCCCTTTACTATTCTTTTGTTTTCTCTTTTTTCCCTTCGTCCTGAAACTTTTAGAAGGGAAATGGCCCCAAGTCCTCGACTTGAACGTGAGTGTTCATGGTACAAACTGATACAACATCACCTGAAATGTATAGTATGATAAGATTAACACTTACCCCGCAGTCATCGCTTTGGTCTAAGAGGTGCCCATGAGTTGAATATAGGATATCCATGGTCTCCTTGTACCCTCCCATGGCAGCAAGATGGAACGGAGTTCTGCCTTTATAATCCCTGATTATAACCAAAGAAAACAATAAAAGACTAGCTTCTTGTGCGTCTTTTTCTCCTTCTTCTTCTTCTACTACACCGTACTTCTTCTTCTCCTTCTTTTTATTTTCTTTCTCATGTCCTCGTATCTTTACATATCTCTCCTTCTTCTTCATCCTCATTTTGTTTTTTTATGTTTTTTTACAAGAGCAGTTGTTGAAAAAAAAATCTGGTAGGTTTACCCCTCAAATTTTTTTTTTTTTAAAAGAGGGAATTAATTTGTCCAAAGATACCACTCTGAAATGTAATTATGATAACCGGCTAAATATATCTGACGAGCCGGAAAGGGGCCTCACCCTAAAAACGCCCCTCCTAACAAAGCAAGCAAACAAATAATCAAACAAATCAAAAAAGGAAACAAATAATTACACGAACCTAAGCAATCAATATAGAAATTCATGTGTATCCTGTCTTACTAACCGGTAACTTTGTAATGTTTTGAGTTTTTATAGAACTTCTGAGTATCTTTAAGCACAACAATTGAATAGTCTTTTCACTTACTTGTGAAGCAGGGCACCCCTCAGGAGAAGAAGTTGGACTACCTTCTGATGGCCGTGGAGGGCAGCAATATGAAGAGCTGTCATTCCCTCCCCATCAGTATCATTAATGATGTTTGGTCCTATCTTGCTGTCTAAGAGTCGCTTGATGGAATTTAATCGCCCATACCTACAATGAATGGATTCAGATGAAAATACGGATGTTAAGTCGAACTGAGAGACACGAAGAGAGAGAGAGAGGGAGAGAGGAAGATAGAGAGAGAGAGAGAGGGGGGATTGTGTAGGTGTGTCCATTTGTGTGTGGAGGATGGGTGTGTTTTGTGTGTATGAGGTAGAAAGAGAGAGAAATAAAATAGGTGTGTGTGTTTGGGTGTGCGCGCGCGTGTGAGGGATGGGTATGCTGTGTGTGTACGAGTTAGAAGAGCGTGAGAGAAAGAAGAGAGATAGGAAAAATACAATGAAAGAGCTAAGACGGTCGTATTTGCAAAAAAATTAATCAGCAGTAGATATGAACATAGTAAACATTAAAAATCGCTATTCCTTAATACTTACACAGCACTGTTTATTAAATGAACCTTGCAATACAGCAGTTTTGTGCAGGTTAAACCAACCATGTCTATTAATTGAGTATTAAATATTGATAATTAGAAATAAAAGAACTTAAAAATTGGTAGAGAGGAACATAGTATACAACGAGAAAAATACAAAGAGAGGTAGAGGGGAGGGGGAAGGAAGAAGAACGAGAGGGTGGGGAATGGAAGTGATGGGGAGGGAAAGAGAGAATGCACCTAAGAAGGAGACTGAAAGACAAGGCTGAAGGGCGCGAAAGAGCTTAGATGGTCGAATTGACCGAGAATTTTATCAGGCGTAGATATGAACATAGTTTAGGCCACTTAAAAATAGTGAGATGGAAAGGGTGACAAAGAGCAGAAGAGAGGAAGAAATATTGTTTGAGAGGATGTGGGTGTGTGTGTGTTGTGTGTGAGGTTGCTTTGGTGTGTTTTGGTGCCGGTGGATGTGAGTGTGTGTGTGAGGTGTGCGTGCGTTGTGTGTGAGGTTGCTTTGGTGTGTTTGGGTGCGGGTGGATGTGAGTGGGGTGTGGGTGTGTGCGTGCATTGTGTGTAAGGTTGCTTTGGTGCGTTTGGGTGTGGGTGGATGTGAGTGCGTGTGTGTGTGGGTGTGCGTGAAAAAGAGAATAAAAGAGAAAGATGAGAGAAATGATGGAGCGGGTAACAGGAGGGAAGTTGGGTATTCAATCGGGCCATACCTCTCCCGGCCCTTTAGTGGCCTTCAACGAACAAAACACAATTAAAAGAAAAGGAAATAATTCCGAAATTACCTGGCAGCAAAATGTAGAGGGGACTGTTTAGAGTTGTTCTTAAGATTGACCGTAGCACCAAGATCTATCAGACTTTCTACGCACACAATGTTACCTCGCTGGGTGGCGTAATGCATCGGTGTACAGCCGTGCGAGTCTCGCTCGTTCAGTAGACTAGCAAACGTATCCTATCAGAAAAGGTTGCATGGAATAAAAATTTACTCAGAAAAAAAAGAAAGTTCACTGTTGTTTTTTAACATAACTACGCAAGATTTTTGGGGTATACTTAATTTTAGTAAAAAAAAAAAGTTTTCAATTATGGAGAAACATTAATTGTAATCATAAAATAGTAAAACTGATATAATTCTAGTTTTCGGGATGTCAGAAAATGGGGCGCATGTTTTTTTTTCAAAGACTTTGTGTTATTTATTAATAATGTTGAAAATGTTGTTAAGAATTAGCCCTACTCGTTACAGCTTTTCTCTTTTTTGCATTGCAGTTTATGTGGGCTTTGCACAAAGGTTTAGGGGTGATTATAATAGCGTTTGAATTTTCAGTGTCACCTAGTACACTAAAAATCACCGTTTATTTGTAAGCGAGATTATGAGTTATCTGAATTATTATTTGCCGCTTGACACTAAAAAGGAAAACTTGGTTTTGAGATGGAGTGTTCGTGTGTGAGTGGGGGGGGGGGGGGGGGTGCAGCGGATTGTCTCATTCTTGTGGTATAATTTTTCTTGTGCCGATAGACGTCTTTGCTTTTCTCCTTTCCCGGGAGCCCAACAAGCTTTTAAGATTTTGAAACAATTCGTTCTCGAGGTTTTTGCTTCACAGGTTGATTCATTTTAGATATACTGTTGTTTATTCTATGTGTACTCTGCCTTGCTTTTATTGTTATAATCACTTTTTTGTTGTTTTTTTTCTAATAATTTCAATCACGTGTATATATTTTAATTCTCATTGATCTGTTTTATTTCCAAACCTTGGAGAGTTGTTTATATATTTTGTATTACATGTTATGCATTGATTTTAATAAATACATAAATAAAAAAAAATAATTCATATCTTAATCTTCAAGGATTCACTTAAATGTATATAGTGCAATACAATGGATACATGAATACAGTGGAAATCGGATTTGCTCATTATATTCACTCCGCATGTATTGTAACTTTATTAATCGTGAAATTAACCCTCTTATTGAGAACATTTAAAACGTACTTGCGTATCAGTAAAGACTCTCAGCTCCCGAATATTCCCACCATGTATAATGGCGATGTGTAGGACGTTACGACATTCTGCATCCTTAACGAAGAAGTTGGCGCCTTTCTGGAGAAGGAGTCTCGCTGACCGCCATGCACGCTTTGAGGCCGCCAGGAGGAGTGGCGTACGATTTTCGAGGTCTTCGGCGTCGATGTCTGCTCCCTGCAGTATCAAGATCGACATAGAAAGTATAGAATTGGTAGAATCATAATGTAGAAGTTATATGTGGTCGAATAGAGTAGAGGTATAAGGGTGTAAGAGATAAATATGAAGATCGACAAAATGTTGGATTTAGCAAAGGAGGAGGCAATATCAAGTATGCAATTATAGTAGTGTTATGTCAAAAAGGGAACAGTAAACATGGTCAAGGTAAGGTAATTGAGAGGGATGGAGATAGAGAGGAGGAGAGATAGTTAGAAAAAGTTAAGGGGAGGGGAGTAGAGAGAGGACACGGAGGAGGGGAAAATATGAGGGGTGGAAAGGTGGGGAAGATGGTCCTGCAAAGCTTAGACAGAACTGTCGATTAATATCGACAAAAGGCTTTTGCATTAAAATGCATTTTTGGACAATGTATATATGACTTTTGAAAGCATTACTTGTGAAGCCTACACATATTTCAATTGAAGTACACTTGAATGAAATTAATGACTTGTTTGTGTTAATTAGATAATTATTTATTCACTTCAAAACTAACCTGATCAAGAAGATACCTGACGACATCCACGTGATCAAACATGGCGGCTCTGTGGATTTGGAAAAAAAATATCAACCAGAAAAAAGTGTTTGCTTCTAGTTGTGTCAACGATATTAACGATTCTTTCCTGCCTCAAGCACATTTAAAATTTCAGCTTTTTTCATTTTACTTCTCTTTGTTATAATTTTCTCATTAAATTCCGGCTGATGATTTTAAGTTTAATCTGTCTTAAATCAGGAACACATATGAACCAGCGTAGCGAGTATGTTCTTTCATTTACACAAAAAACCTTAAACTTTGATGCTTTTTATTCATTATAAGTCTGATGCAATATTTAGAAAATTAAACTCGCTTTATATTACAGTGAACATTATAAAAAAAAGACAACAACATTCACGGCATCTTTTCAGTTCATGAACATATTGATGCTTGATCCCGGGTAACTTGAGTATTTGTATGTGGGGGTACCTGGGCGCGCTCCGGGAGCTTCTGTTTGTAAAGTTCCCTATTAGTACTACAGTACGACCTGCACCTGTCGCCGTGTCGAATTCCAACGCGAATAAGCGTGATAAGTTTAATAGATAAAGCTATTAGGTCGACTTGATCGATGGATCGAAGTTTAACGTCACTACCAACACAATGTGTCATAGTATCTGAAATGATACGATTTTTTTTAAATCGATGTGATAAACGTGATATTTGCATCGAAGTACAACATAATGGAGTAAATAGAAAACAGCAACCCTACTCCTTTTTTCTAACAGAGAAGTAGGTTCTTTAACGCACAAATGCTGTGACTCTCCCTTACACGGGACTGTCGGCTTTAGGTCTCACCCAAAAGTCTTTAAAGTGTTAGTAAATTTCCTTTCCCAAGGGCATAACTGTTATGGAGAATGGCGTTTCAAAAAAGAGGCAATACTTACTTGTGTAACGGTGTCATCATCTCTATGTCTCGCATTTCTAGAGTGTTCTCTGTTTTGTAATTTGAGAGCATGATCTCCACGATGCGCAGTGCTCCCTGACCGCAGGCCAAGTGAAGAGGAGTGCATTTGTTATCCTTCAGTCGCCATAGTGATGGAATAAGTAGTAAGAAATAAAACAAATAAAACACTTTGAATAACTAAGCATTCAATATATTCATCTCTTATTGCCAATTAAAGCTAATATTACAGTATGTCATTAGGCAATGTGCACCAAGAAAGTGTAATATGACGGGTCGTAGACAGGGGACCGGTAACACAAAGCTTTGAAATCATCGTAGCGATTGATCGCATTGAGTACAACGTATTCATGGTATTCATGTATAATAAAATTAATCGTAAAAATCAAGCGTACGATTGATCGTTGACCTTGTGTTACGGGACCTAGGATTTCGGGTTAGAATTAGGGGCATGGGCGGCGGTAGCGGGGGGGGGGGGGGGGGGGGGGACGGGGGTCCTGTCCCCCCTAAATTTGAGGTGGGGGTCGATCTCCCCTAAATATTTTGTTGATAAAACATTTTGCTTGTCCCCCCTAGATTTTGGTTGATAACTTTTTTTTGCTTGTTAATTTTTTTTAACTTGTGTCCATCCAAAATTTTCAGGTGGACCCCCTATTTTTTTTCGCTTCCGCCACCAATGATGGGGGGGGGGAGGATTGACATTTATTTACACATTTTCACTGTAAAGCAATGTATTCAAATATGATTAGACATGTCTATGTTTACGAGGACATTTCTGTAAATAGTAGATGACTCTTATCAGCTCTTTTTTTTTAGATGACAAAGTACCCTTTTCTATGACAAGGCACTTTTGATGATGAATCTATTAGATTTTAAGCAGATTGTTGGTGAGTGTATTAATCCCATGTGAAAGTGATTATTTCGATCAATATAACTGAATACGGGTGTGAGCAGAATATATCAATACAAAATTAGTACACCACATAATACAAAACAAAAGTACAATAGTTTCTATCAGAGAGAGAGAGAGAGAGAAAGAGAGCGACAGAAGCAACAGGGAGCAACGGACAGGTCCATGTTTTTCTTTGAATTATCCCTTTTCTATGTGTAATATCGAAGGAACCTGTAGCTCTCTAAATATTGTAACAAAATCCATTAATGATCGCTTGATCAGTGTTAGTAAACCACTCATGTCGAAAGTTATAGAAACCTCTAAGCATGCAGTCAAGATAGATAAACAAATTTCCCGTTACCCTCTCTTTTCATTCCCCCGTTTTTTATATTTGCTGTTGTTTTGTTTTGTTTTCGTTACTTTTGTTCTTTTGATCTTTTACTAAGCCTGTATTTTCCTTAGAATTGAGTTGAACTTTTGTAAAAACACACAATGATTAATGAAATAAACATAGAGAGAATAGGGAATGGTTCCTAATTTAACTCCCCATTCTTCAATTATTCTTGGAATATAGAAATGCGTTTCTTGTTAGAAGAGGCTATAACACCTTAATTTTCTGGGAAGTATACCGAGTACCTGTCGTTTATTCTAGGCTGGTCCATGTTTTTTTTAATTATCCCTTTTCTTTGTGTAATATCGAAGGAACCTGCAACCTTTAAAAGTCGTAACGAATCCATTAATGATCACATGATCAGTGTTAGTGAACCACTTAAGTCGAAAGTTAGAAAACCCTCTAAGCATGCACTCAAGATAAACAAATTAATGTCTACCAAGATAATGGCAGCACTCCATTCAGTCAATCAAGAGGCTAACCATTCAGGTTTCAGTCACATCTAATAGTACCGATCCCGAACCGATGATGGTCTGTCATTCATGATGATGTAACAACTTTATTCGGTCTTGAGTAGATTCGTTGGTATTACTGTCGCGATTATATGGGAAGGCTATCAAGGGGCTTTTAATTGCACAATACATGTCGCACACAATAGCAACGGTTGTACGCAGTCGCACCACCAATATTGTGAAAAGGGCTTTTAACACATCAACGAGGCATGATAGTGATGGGAGGGAAGTAGAATGTATGTAATGTTTATGCGATCATCTGTTCTTATACAGTGAGTACCAGAAAAAACGAAACCGAGATTTAGCGATCATTTATCATAACTTAATCATAAATAGAATAGACAAATGACCTACCAATTTAAAGCTTAGAATCTCCTCTTTCATCTGATATTACCTAGGTTATTTCTTATTCACGCATGAGTGAGTAAAAACAATTTGAAGAAAGGATACAAAAAATTCATTTGGCGGGGAGTATCTGGGTTTCAAAAAGAAAACCATATTTCTGAAAAGTTCAATATCTGCTCTTTAATTTGGTACCTCAATTACAGAAAATGGTCGAGAAATAAAAAAGTTCTGGTCATTTCAAATAAGGCTTGTATTTCCATAATTTCATGAGATAAACGTGTTTTCACCGGTTTCCCACAGAAGCTATCGCATGGTGAACAAAAGGTTTAATGCATGGCTGATCGTCAACAAAACGGAGTGTCGAGTGAGTTTGAACGCCAGCCTGGAGAACCTCTTCATTTTATGAAATTATTGAAATTCAAGCCTTATTTCAAATGACCAGAACTTTGTTATATCTTGACCATTTTCTGTAATTCAGGTATCAAATTAAAGAGCAGATATTGAACTTTTCAGAAATGTGGTTTTCTTTTTGAAACCCAGATAACCCCCGCCAAATGCTTTT
Organism: Lytechinus variegatus; assembly: GCF_018143015.1. NCBI lineage: Eukaryota > Metazoa > Echinodermata > Echinoidea > Temnopleuroida > Toxopneustidae > Lytechinus > Lytechinus variegatus. Next base: position 21,402,430 of record NC_054756.1, read on the forward strand.
TTTATATCCTTTCTTCAAATTGTCTTTGCTCACTCATGCGTGAATGAGAAATAGTCTAAGTAATATCAGATGAAAGAGGAGATTCTAAGCTTTAAATTGGTAGGTCATTTGTCTGTTTTATTTATGATTAAGTAATGATAAATGATCGCTAAATCTCGGTTTCGTTTTTTCTGGGACGCACTGTATATGCTCAATTCTTGTTTTGTGTTAGGTTGATTGAATTCTTTGGGGGGGGGGGGGGGGGGAATTGACTTTGTCATCGAGTTTGAGTGCTCTCTCACATACACAAATAATTATAATGCGTAAGAAAGTTAAATTAAATCACAATGGAGACAGGTAAAAATGGGGACAGAATAAACGGCAGGCACTCGGTATACTTCCCAGGAAATAAAGGTGTTATAGCCTCTTCTAACAAGAAACGCATTTGTATATTCCAAAAATAATTGAAGAATGGGGAGTTAAATTAGAAACCATTCCCCATTCCCATTATGTTTATTTCATTAATCATTGTGGCCCGTATTCTGATAGCAGATTTAACTTAAACTCACGTTTAAAGTTGTGGTTTAAGTATAGATAGCCAATTGTTACATAAATCACTAACGGTAGAGGTATCATATTTCAGCTCATTTGGCACTCAAATAATTCATAAATGTCTAGGAAGTATAAATAGATTATTGTCTTCACCATCGATGAATCAGGAAAGAGCAGAGTAAACATATAGAAACGTTCAACTTAATAAAAAAAGGAAACATTCAACTTAATAAAAAAAGTTACTTTTGGCTTCCAATACTTAAACCACAACTTTAAACATGAGTTTAAGTTAAACCTGACTTCAGAAAACGGGCCTGTGTGTTTTTATAAAAGTTCATCTCGTTTCTAAGGAAAATATAGGCTTAGTAAAAGATCAAAAGGACAAAAGTAAAAAGGATACACAAAAAAACAGCTACGATGAAGAAAGAAGGAAATGCAAAGGGATGGTGACGAGAAAACAATAACAAATGAACCACATCATGATGTTAGTCACAAGGGATTAGATCATCCAGTTTTTCACATTATTTTTTTCAGAATTTCTTTTCCTTATCCTTGCTCGGTGACAAATCATCTTTTTCGTGTAGGAAAACAAAGTAAAATTAAAAGTAAAAAGGAAGCTGAATATGTTGCCAGTTTGTATTTCACTGATCACAACTTAAATAGAAATACATCAATTAATTAACAACCCATTGAAATTACAATCTTGTATAGGTTGGAATTATGTTTGTCGTCGTTTCTTGAGCATGCTCATAATAAAAAAACCCAAGTACATATAGTGACATTACGTGCTCAAAACTTATAAAATATTTGATTTCTTCACTAATTATAGAACATTGGAAAAAGGACATAAATTTTAGCAAAAAACTCATTTCGGCTCTTTAGTGGCTCGCTATCAGCAAGGTGGGGGGGGGGGGGGGACGCTACCTCTAAGACAGGTGACAAGCAAAAAGTCTGGGAAAATCTGCGTCTGTCCATTACCTAATTCCCCCCTGGTTCCTAATTTTTCTATGAAAAATGAAGGAAATGAATGAGGTTTTGTATAATTAATTCCCAGGATAATGACGTAAACACATTCATTAGATTTAAAAAGAAACACATGCTTGCAAAACTGATAAACGTCAGACTTAAAAATGAAGTGTTGATGATAGGAAAGTGATGACAAACCTTAAGTAATATCTATTAGAAGAAAGCTGCTAATAGTTAGAAATGTTACGATTAGTCACCGAAACGTGCAAACTAACATGATCAGACAGTGTGCAGACGACAAAACGCATATTTTTTTTATATACCTGCTGCACATCGAGTTTGGCGCCAAATTCTAAGCACACCTGAACGGCAGTTTCACAACCGCCGTTCACAGCTGAATGCAGTGCTGTATTCTTTTCCTTGTCTGTAAAACTCAATAGCTGCCATCGTTCATAGCCGCACTTTTCGGCTTCAAGATCATATGGAGGGTACAAAAAACGAAGCATAGATTTATAAGCACCGATGGCAATTTTATTCTTAACACTGAAATTTATACGACGAAAATGAGAGGAGTTGGTAATACCAACATGCGGGAGTAACATTGCAGATGAAGCAGATCAAACTTACCAATTTTTTTAATCGGAATTTGATAGTTATTTAGCTCATTTAATTCATGCATTCGTACGGACAATTAAGACTCGACGCTCTATTCACCTAGGCATCAGATAATTCGGCTCATTATTGGTTTTCTTTTGGTACAGAACATGGATGAAACACAATGATAAAAGTAAATTTGTATTCTCCTTGTAAAGGATTCCGGTCAAATATATTTTTGCCATTGTCATGTTTTGGGAAACAATTTGGGACAGATCCTTACAACGTATGAAGCTTCTCGTTGCACACTTTCTTTTATTATTAGTCATTTCATATCTTTCTTCTTCATAACTATATAATGCAATCGCTTTTGGACTAACATGACAAACGTAGAATGCAAAGAAGTACATCATCATGTTCCCATGACTGAATACTACCAAATCCTCTCAGATTGTCCAGAATTTCTATAGTCACACCAACGAAACTGACTTCAAACCGATATATGCTATGCAATAGAAAACAAAAGATACGTGTGATATATTTTGATCGGTGTGGAGTCTGTCTCTTTGCTGTGACTGTACCATTAATAACCTGTTATACCTGTTGAGATTCTAGGCAAGAACCATACTCGAGACATAAAGCAACTGCTTCCTCGCTCCCTCCGTCCACAGCCGAGTGCAGAGCAGTGCATTGCTCCTTATCTTTCTGGTTGAGAAGCACCTCTTGGGAGTAGCCAACCTTAATACCTTCAGGGGCAGAAGTTTGGTTATTGCACAGTTTTTGAACCATGAGTCTACCACAAACTTATACAGAAACGACAGACATTAAAAACAAATAGTAGATAAGCGTAGGCCTATAAAGAGCTACCTATGCGTTAGATGCGTTTGATGTCTACTAGTGAAAGTAAGTAAGTCAATAAATGCGTGAGTAAGGAGTTAGTATAACAACTAGGTAAATAACTGTGCAAGTAAGTAATGAGTAGGTAAGTAAGTAATTCAACAGAAAAATGTGCTTGATAAATGCATTAAGCCATTGTATTTTTGAAAGTGATAAATTAAACCAAAGCTGTTTAATTACTCCACAAATAATGAATTTCCGCTTAACCTTTCAAAAAATGCATAACGTATACACAACACAGAACAACGGTACACTGTATTGTTTTGGGGGGATCCCTTTTCTTCTTTAATTCAAACACAAATGCATAAACCTCTCTTGAGTGTTTTAAAAACATTTTGAGGGTTGTGCTTATTAACGTCTGTATGGCAGATCTTTGAATATTATTATGACTCTATCTATTACACTCTCCCTTTGTTTCGACGCTGAAAACTGCCATTCCTCTAAAGTCTGTTTCGATAAAATTAATAAGTTCCCTGCATCAAATTAATTTTCAAGATTTTTCAAAACATTTTCCGAAAGTTTTAAACAGCTTAATAACAAAAGACATGTTCCACGTGTGATTGAGAAAAAGATTAAAATATTTTTAATAACATTCAAGAATTGTGAGCGGATTATGTCATCAGTGTAACCTTCATTTACACATCGACCGGGGTGAGCTAATATTGCTGACATTAGGAGAATTTTTTAAATGTCATACATGTAGCTTTTATATTTCACTTTAGATTTTGATGTAATGTTCAGCGTTAAGCCTGTTTGATTTTATTTTCTTCTATTTTTTCATATCACATTTTTTGGGGGGTGAACATGTCCTCTATCGACTCCATTTTCATTTGGTAAAGTATATAAAATTACGTCCAATTCTAAATCCTAAGATGTTGGCTAAATTGATTTCACGTGCGAATGTTTAAATACATTATTGAGCTTTCAAACTAGGAAATATCACCTCTGAGTTTGGACTTCAAATGTAAAGCACGTAAAATCTCTCGCCATAATTCAATTTCTCAATCAACTTGAGTAATGTGACAGTTTGACTACATTATCTAAACAAAAGAAAACAAGGTCATCTGTAATACATCCATGTTTTATATTACATTAATTATATTCCTCTAAATTCTGTTTTGGCGCGTAGGACGCGTACCATTTAGAATTTTATGTGAGCTTAACCATTCGTAATTGATGTTTCTACCGCTCTGTCTTTTTAAAAGCCATACCTAGTTATACCGCAACAAACATAGAAAAATGATATATACATATATATCTATCATTATCATAATGATTTCCTTAAAGTTGTAAGAAGTCTTAACAGTATACCACAGTGACTCTTCATCATGAAATAGATCACGTGATAAGTGGTACTTTAATGCTAAATGAATTATTACAAATATCTATTTTGGGATAGATCACAACATTTGTCATTGTTTTAATTATCCTCATTGTAACTGTCGATTCTAACACTATAACTTCCTTCGCTTCTCGCAATATTTTTCAAGGGTTGTGTGCTGTATCAAACATAAAAGCTCTTTAACGTTTTCAGATTGCTGCCGTCTCCGGAACATCAAAATCAATATCGTGTTTCGAATCGGATCCCCAAAGTTTCCTCTTAATCGGAGGATTTTTCATAAAGCGGAATAGAACCTTTCGCACGAATCAAAACGGACAAGGCTATAAGGCGAACAAAATGGATGTGTCGCCTCTCAGCAAACAAGCTCTTCATATTGACTGCATGGACAAATGAGTCAATACTTGAAAGTATCACACATTTCATTAAGAAGATTAATAGCAGGCACTGTCAATCGACGAGGAGTGAGTCAATATGCAAACGACATGTGATATTTCCCCATGATTGTAATAAAGATAGTTACGCGTTACTCACTAAACATGATGACCAAACAAGGTCGTTTTATAAAGCTCGAATTGGGACATGCAAGTGACTTCAAACAATAACACGTAGCTGCCTGTTCAAATCACACCAGTTATCAATATTTGTCTGACTAAATATTATGGCATCTTTGTCATACATCAGCTCCATGATTATAATCGTGTTGAGGTCAATAGCATGAATATTGTCAGTCACATATTAGACTATTAATTGACTATGTTGAGTGTAAAACCAAGAAGATATCTGTGCTACATGTCATCTCGAATGTTTCTTCGCGTTAATTCGATTTGACACCAAAAAAGAGAAGATTTGGCGCGTTTTCTGGGCAATGTTAAAGCTTTCCTTAACCTGCTTGAAGTATGCCTTTCGAAAAATCTGATGAATCCTGTCGGTAGTAACCAATATAATTATTACAATTTCTCTCTGCAATGTTCGTTACCACTCCAAAGATTAAACAGTGATTGTTATACGTTTCTTCCATTAACATTTATAAAAAGTTATATGAAGCGGTAGGTACCAGATCAATCCACTTCAAATCTATAGTGATGACATAATGACAGCTATGTCAATTTCAATTCGTTTAAGGACCTTTTGCACATTTTGCACACATTAAGTGAAACATACTGCTTTAATGTGTGATACCCTTACGCTTTATACAGATTAATACCATAGTCATTGATTATGGCTAACTTATACCACATTTGGGATTAAACTAGACTACCCGCGATCTAAACACAAAACGTTAATAATAAGCAGAACCTGACGGTATTGGCAAGTTAATAATCACTCCGATTCCAGCCACCAAGATTTCTATTGCGAATAGATTTCACCATCAATTACTCTGACCATACACCAAATCCATCAATATCCCTTGTCAGTTTTTGCATTCAGTCATTGTACGATATAACCAACCTTTATTTTTATTTTGAAAATCTCTTCTCTCTCAATTTCTTTTGCTTTCTAACAGTTAAAGTAGAACATGGATACAAAGCAATGAACAACTGATTCCATCTAATGAAATGGGAGCCAAGCTGTCTATTTTGAAAGAACAAAATCATCTGCTAAGAAAAGATATATCGAGAGACAGATTATCACGAACTATTCCAGTATTCGCATATTTTGACCCAATTTCATTTTCAATTTAAGTTTATTGCTCTTTATAATGTTTTACGCCTGTGTGTTTTAAAAATGAATATTTAAAACGAATATATCGGGATAAAATAAACCTCAAAGGGAAGTTCACACTGACGAAATGTTTGTTTAAAAAATTGCAGGAAAAAATATGAATTTGATTAAATTTGGGGTAAAATTCATCAAAGATTAAGGTACTTATTTGAATTTTAAATTTCGTATTTCATACGCGCAGTGTGTTCCGTGTAAGAGAAATTATAATTCTTTCAATTAAGCCATGTTAAGAGCGGGTGCAAAATAATTTTTCTGTTGATATGCATACTGAAGGTAAAATAGAAACCATTTTTTTCTTTAAGATATATGGGAAGCTGCTCGCATATGACATTCTTAAAACTTTTTAATCTTTGATGGATTTACCTCAAAACTTCACCATAAAAACAATTATTTTCTTGGTATTTTTATAATAAAATTTCCGTCAGGGTAAACTTCTCATGTATATTACATCACTTGATATTTAAACTTATTCTGTTATTAGGAATTATACCTGTGATATATTTCTAGGCCCGTTTTAAATTGCAGCTGGATATTTCGCATGGTAAAACAAACACACACAATATGAATTTAATAGTGAAATAATTATACGATACTAATTTGAGAAGATATAAAACATATTAAATTGACATCTGATTAATGGTTAAGAAGTCATAATTGAGAACAGTGTACTTCTTAGCGGGTGTTGCAAGAAATTTACAATCGAGTAAGCAGTAATTTTAGCCCCCCCCCCGAAAAAAGCTTTCGGATTATAAGTAATTGCGAATTCATTGAATCCATGCATGATTGATGTCCGTCTTCTATACAGCACGAGACATCAATTAATGAGCGAGGAATTGGTCAAATTTGCTATGTTAGCTAGCTATGTGGATGGATGCATTGCATTTCTTGCAACTCCCAATTAATCCCACACGGTTATTTATTTCCCATCATGCCTACCTTCTGTTAGTAATATATCCAATACTCTTCTCGATGCATGGGTAGCAGCACAGTGGATTGGATACACACCATTGTTATCACTCATACACAGCAAGGGAGAAAACTCGATCTGAAATCAGATTTAAAAAAATATTCAGAACATTACTTGGTCAATTCGAAATATATCCGATAAAAAGTTATCAAGTCATAATATTGCACAATTGAGTATTTTTTAACAGTTGTTTTAATAGTTTTCGAATGTCATTCCTGGAACTTGGAAAACATGGATTCTAATTTAAAATACATTTTGTGCACTTTCTGTCTGAACACATTTAACATGCTCAAAATGACGCTGAGTGGTTAAACATAGACTTAAACCATTAATAATTTTTAAAAAGCACAAAAGTTAAATAATACTGCTGGTATAAAAGTAACTTGCTATGCAATCTGGATGTAGGCCAATCTATCTTCCCCAAGCTTCAAATCGCTAAAAAGTGGGACTTCTCAAATTATCACGATATATATATTTCTAAAATGTTGGCGGAAATTAATTTTGATCGCCATGGTATCCATAATAAACTCGAGTCATTGAATAACAGGAATAGTAATGATATTAAATAAACATATTATACTCGATAATGCATAATGTTAATCAAAATTGCCTAACTGCTCGACAAAGTGCATCATAATTACACTGGCTTAATCAGAGAAGCGTACTACTAAAGCAATCATCATGATCATAATACAAGTATTGTGAAGTAGCTATGGTGTCTAGGAAAGAAAAATCATTTAGGCCTACCAGTTTCTTTGCTGCTTCGAAATTGTCTTTCATAGCGCAGTAGTGGATGGGTACTTGACCGAACTCACCGCGAATGTTGATCTCACAATCTGGTTGACGGCAAATTGCCTGACATACACACACAACAAGAACAGTTACTGCGAGTTACTGATTAACATGGCCCTGGGAGGCAGGGACAATGGGAGTGCTGAAGCACCCCAAAAATTTCTTTGGGTTCTGCTTGTATTATTTTCCATAGGTAGCATCCCCATGTATTCTAGAAGATGTGTAAAAATGAAAAAAATAACCTAAATGACCTCCATTTTGCAGGGAAAAACCTCTTTTCGGCTTTTCAAATTTTCCTGACCAATTAGACCTCCATTTTGTAGTGAAAACCATTTTTTTAAATTCTTTTTTCAAATTAACATCATCACTCCCAGGGCCCTGCTGATTAATTGAATAAAATATAAACAATACTTCATTTCTTTACTCTTTGAAATTGAAATATAATTGACAATTGTTGGATAGTGTAAAAGCTGGTTGATAAAACAGTTAATTGAAATAAGTATGTATAAATAAAAAATCTATCCCAAATGATTCAGGCTCAGCCTGGTGTCGGAGTTTGTTTAAATATACACCGCCCCTCTTGTGATGTGATGGCGATCTTCAGTGCGATCATTTTCAGCTTATATTTCATGATTTAACGGCGTCAAGTTTATGCAAATCGTGAACTGGATATGTCAGAGAACAATTCCTTGTCAAAAAGAAATGTGGCATACTTAACGTTAAAGTACAAACTACGTATCACGGCAATTTACATTATATCCCTCTTATGAATATTTATGAGTTTTCTAAATAAACGATTGGTCAATTCTTTCTGAAAGCCTGATTTATTAATTTTTGTTTACTATCAAAACGCTGTTTCAAATGGTTACATAACGCTGTTTACTATCATGAACATTGCAGTAGTTGTTTGAACACTTTGCTAAAAAGTGCTTAAAGTCTTCAACAACATGGTTCAATTGTAATGTTTAATTTCTAATAGATTAAGAATGGCTATTTGAACTGCGTAGAATTTTAAACAGTACTTTTATAAAAATGTACATTCATAAATATATCTTATAAACGTTTATTATTTTGTAAAGTATTCATGATATTTTATACAATATTTCATATCCCGTATTTGATATGATATTTAATACTATCTTATCTCACCTCTACAGAGTCCACGGAATTGATGTCACAAGCCAGGTGAAGGGGGGCCATCTTTAACTTGTTCAGTATGTTTGTTCGAGCCCCAATCCCGATGAGGGCATCGATGATTTTAGCTTCCCCACTCTCGACGGCCCAGTGTAGCGGTGTATTACCAGCCTCATCTACACCATTTATATCTATTAGTAAGTGAATACATAGGCAAGGTGTCAGATTGCCACGAAAGAGGACCTGCTTGCTGCTGTTTCTTCTTCTTCCTCTTCTTTTTTTCTTCTTCTTCTACCTATTCATCCTCTTCTCCTTCCTTTTGATCCTCTTCTTTTTCTTCATCTTCACCTTCTTCATCTTCTTATGGAACAAAATGATATTCGAATGAATTGAGAAAAATCAGGGAAACAATTCGCCGGGCCTACGCTGAACATTCAATCAAACAGATATAAAAATGAGACAGTTATGACTTGCCTATTTTCACTGAAAAATTATATATAGAGTTTGGAAATCTGAGTTTGGCAATTATTTTCTCCCAACTCCCAATTATACACGATTTATATTTGATATCATTCATAAGATCATTTAATTCTCTTTAAAGTGATACCATGTTTGTTATGATCATGTCATTACGAAAAGAGCCGGATTCCAAAGTGTTGGATGAGGTCTGAATTGACAAAGCTGCAAAACGAGCTGAAATAGTCTTGAAGAGTCTATAATAAAGAATACGATTCTTTTGTCTGTGTCAATAGAGATGAAGATCCATTCAAATTATTAAGCCCCTGCTTAATTTTTTATGTTTAGTTGTGGCTTATGTAGTAATGGTTCTGAGAGAAAACATGGTTTGAGTCGTGGTTTGAAATACCCATTCATGTTTGTTTGTTATGTGTTTGCTTGTGCAGAAGTGTGTTTGATTCCATGTTAAAACTGATGTCAAGGTGCATGAAAACATAAAGAAATCGCTGAGAAACTCACTCGTCACCACGGAAAAAAAGAACAGTGACTTTCAATATTGTGTCATTTTGTAACTTTTGAATTTTGACCTTGCCCCACATTTCAAGCACTGCACCTCCATGTGAACCATAGTCATAACATGTATAGGGTATCATTTGAAAGAAAATTAAATGATCTATTAATTGGTATCAATCACACATTAATATTCACTAAAACAGAGGAGGGAATATTGATCAGAGCCAGATTTCAAAACTTTTTTTGAGGAGTTTATAACATATATCTATATATTTATATATATACAGTGAAACCTGTCTATAGTGACCACTTAAGGGAAACACAAAATGTGGCATTTATAGACAAGTGGCTGTCATAGACAGGTTCTTTTACACACAATCTTCCTACATGGGAATCGGTTTTAGTGGTCACTATAGGCAGGTGGCCACTAATACAGGTTTGACTGTATATATGTATATCCCTTTTGGTTTTGAATCACAAACTTTCGACAAAAACTTCTTAGCTGTTCTTTGTCATGGCGGACATTTAATGATACATTTACTCTGTTCTTGAATACTCCGTATGTCGCCGAGCGAAAACAATCTATGAGCCTGAAGAATAGGCGACATATTTTTAAACAACATCAGTTGCTTAGGGAGTGGGAAAGAGATTATACAATTCAATGTGTGCTCATTAATCAAAATCCATTAGCCGCCAGTGATGGACGTGCTTCGATAACGTCCTCCAACCGATTAGTGCACATTGAATGTATAATTGGTTTCGCAATTATTAACTGCCCATTTTATTTCTCCTTCAGTCCATGTAATAGTTAATTGTGCATTACTTACCCTCAACGAACTCAAAAGACCTAGTTAGACCATCATGATTTGCATCATAATTAATGACCGAGTCACTAGATATATTAAAGCGAAATTTATTGCTCATGAATACATTGAGGACGCTGCCTTCTTGTTTATACTCATACACTAATAGGCTCGTATTCTGAAGTCGGGTTTAACTTAAACTCGGGTTTAAAGTTGTGGTTTAAGTATGGGAGGCCAAAGTTTCAATTTTGTTTTATTAAGTTGTATGTTTCTCATGTTTACTGTGCTCTTTCCTGATTCATCGATGGTGAAGACAATCATCTATTTATTCTTCCTACACAATTATGAATGATTTGAGAGCCGAATGAGCTGGAGTATGATATCTCTACTGTTAGTGATTACAACTACAATTGTCTTTCATAGCGCAGTAGTGGATGGGTACTTGACCGAACTCACCGCGAATGTTGATCTCACAATCTGGTTCATAATTATGAATGATTTGAGAGCCGAATGAGCTGAAGTATGATATCTCTACTGTTAGTGATTACAACTACAATTGGCTGTCCAATTATTAAACCCGACTTTAGAATACGGGCCTTATGCGTACAGATGGATGGGGGTGTGGGCTTGGGGCAACCTCAAACCTCTCCCAAAAAAGCGAAAAATCACGATCAAGAAAAAAAAAACAAAGAAAAATAATGAGAAAGAGAAGGGTGAAATATATGATTTTCTGAATATGTCAATTCTAACATAAAATTAGATTTAGCAAATAAAAATGTCGAAATTTTGCTCGTTCGCAACTATTTATAAATCTGCCCCATACGCCATTTGTGCCCCTCTCAAAATTTTTGGCTCATCGCACCACTTTCAAAATGGTTGGTCAAAGAAACCTTGCTCTTGGTGAATATGCGACCGACTGATAAAAAAGATAACAAACAAATCTAATAGATTTTAACCAATAAATTAGTCAATTTTACCATTTTCAAAAAGTGTCCTGCGTTTCCCTTTTTTATTCGTTTATTGTATTTTGTTCAGGCCAATAATCAAAATCGACTCGATTTTTGACGTTCCGTATGTTTTAATTAAGAGCCATACATCTTTCTCCCTTTCGCGTTATCACAGTTGTCTTATTCTGCATTCAATCCCTTATCAATCATATTGGACATTTTTTTGATGACTTCATTGAGAGTGGATGATAACGCGGACATTATTGATACTGATCTGATTAGTAACCTCTTTTATCAGCCATGGTGGAATATAACACACGCTTTCATCCGTTCATTCTTTGTGATGATAATTTCAATGCAAGGTAAAAATCAAATTCCAAAAAGATTCCCACTCAATTAAAGTTGATGACCAAATATAGGTTACTCATATTCAACAACCACAGATACATATTGACGAAATGCGCCAATGATTTGTAAAATAACGTTTTCTTTTAGACGGTGGAAAAACCTGTACAATCACTATCATTAATGTTCTGGCACGGTAAATGTCTAAATTTCTTCATTGATTTTTTTAATACCACAGAAGATGCTTGTCGATTCACTTAATTATAATAAAACTGGACCCCCATCAAATGTGAAACTAATTCCTTAAGTAATATTCCTTTGATCAGAATCCTAAAAATAATCTTTAAATAAAAATGTAAATTTAGGATTTATTTTAGTTAAAAGCAATCGATTTATTTCTTGAATATATTCGCAAAGTTTCTGTTGATTTTTTATTTAAGTCAAGATAAAATGAAGATTAAATCAATTCGAAAAATTAATAAGTTATAATACCCCCCAAAAAAATCAAGCTATGTAGATTATGGCGCGCCGATTTCGTCACAGTGGACTGGTCTGTGGCCAAGTTCTTGTAGGGGAGGGCATCTGAATCAACATTACCCCCAGCCTTGTTAGTCATATCTAGTCCAGTCTTTTTCAAAGGTTGATAAGGCAATGTTTAGAATCTACTCACCGAGCCCACGATCTACGAGATAGTCCACCAGGTCCCTTCGACCGGCCTTGGCGGCGTGGTGAAGGAAGCTAGCTCCCTTACTATCCAGGGCATGCAGCCGCTCCGGGTCCAAGTTAAGCCCTGTTAGAAACTCGTCAAAACTTAGCTGAACACTCTGGATATTGGAATTCATACAGAAAGACAGAGAAACACACAGAGAGAAAGTGGATTAAGGGAAAGAAATCAAGAGAGAGGGGTAGAGACAGAGAGGGAGACAGAACAGGAAAAAGAAGAAGAAGAAGAAGAAGAAGAAAAGAAGGAGAAGAAGGAGGAGAAAGAGAAGAAGAAGCAGATTGAAGAGAAGATGAAGAAGAAGAAAAGAAGAGAAGAAAAGAAGAAGAAGAAGAAGAGAGAGAGAGAGAGGGGGAGGGGAGAGCATTAGGTGTTGTCGATACTACGTTTTCAATTATTTCTCCATATTTCTATCCTCCTTGACAAAATTCGGAAATCTAATAATTAAGGAGTTTACAATATCATTAAACAGTTGAAAAAAGAAATTCCAATTGAATATATACGTCACTAACATTAGGTAAAGTGTTAACACTTTTACAGGAACAATGTATAATATCAAAGAAATTATGTGGTATAAATTTATAAAAGGCTTTCTAAAAGAAATTATGAAAATACTTACCTGATTTTCTTATTTAAGAGATAACTCATACATCTACTTGATTTGCTAGTTCAGCCCTCTGGACTGCCATACCCGAATAGAACTCCCAAGGATTTAAAAAGCGCGAGCGCGCCCTCTCCCGTTCAGGCTTACTACCCATGATCACCGCGCAATTAGCGTCCATCTTCCTCACCTTTCGCAAGCCCATACGTTGAAACATGTTGCTACGCAAGGCGGAGGGTCGGTGGGAGGGTATCAAGTAGATGTATGAGTTATCTCGTAAATAAGAAAATCAGGTAAGTATTTTCATAATTTACTTCAATAACTCCATACATCTACTTGATTTGCTAGACCAGCACGGACTCAAACCGTAGGGAGGCATGTTTTCAATTGTAAGCCTAAGAAAATTTAAAAGAAAAAACAAAAACAACGAAATTTAGGGAGAGGGGGAAAAAGCCGCAGCTGCTTTAAGCGCCGAAGCAGCAAATCTCGCCTCGCTGGACGGAATGTCCTTCAAGTAGAAAGAAGTGAAGGAGTTAGTTGAGCGCCAAAAGGCGGCCCTCAAAAATGTCCTCGAGAGGAATGCCCTGTATACTCAGGAATACTAAGTATCATGGGCCCTCGGCCTAGTGTCAGGAGAACAACATCACCTGCTGACTAGAGCGTAAGAATTGAAATTTGTTGAAAATTTCAACAAGAATCGTGATCGGAAAACTGAAGCTTTTAAGGCTCAGTAAGTGATCAATCGACCAATCTGAGAAGGCGAGATATCTCAGAACCCCTACCGAAATTTAAGCGTGCCGCTTGCTAGTAACTAGCATGCGACTAGCAGGGCACTCGCTTATGGGCACTCGCTTAATAAGCGAGTGCATGCTAGCGAACAGTCCCTGCTCGCTAAAAGATCGCTTAACTATTACTCTGCACGCATATCACACGCTTATTAAGCTAACCGCATGCTAGTTACTAGCATGCCGCAAGCTTGCGCAAGCTAGTCGCACGCTTCCCGCAAGCTTGGAAATTTCTGTAGGGGAAGCCTCCGCGTGGGAGAAAGCGCCCAGAATTCGATATCTGTCTCAAATGCGTGAGGGCAGAAATCTGCAGAATTCTGATAGAGAGCTGTGGTAAAAAGTTACTAGCGGTCCGAAGGGGACCAGGAACGACGGAGAGTAGGGATTTAGGAAGAAAACCACTCGTAAGGCAGACAAGGGTCGAGAAAGCGACTGAGTGCCATCCTGTTAATAAGGAATGCCGCGGACATGTTGCCTATGTAGAATAGAGCAGTCTGGTCAAAACAGCTCAACCGGGCGTGTCAGGGATACAGCGCGGTACACATCACGACAAAAGTGTGTTAGACCGAGTGATCGAGAGAGAACTCAGGATCCCCTTTCTCCCATACTGATTGAAGCACCCATCTGAGGGTGCAGTGCCCGCGGTGGAAGAGGTGGCTTGGCTCAAGCCACCATCGCCGAGAGAGCCCGTGAGGCTAGGCTGCGATGGCTGTCCGCTGGGCGGGGGAATCCCTAGCAGCAGCAAGTGTACGCCAGAGGGAGCTGGCGAAAAAAAATCTGTCACGATATTACGTGTAAACGACCATCAAGAGATGCTCTAAACGAACAGACATCGCCAGATATGATACCTCAACCGTTACATTCCCAACGGAATCGAATGAGGTAGCAACGGCCCTGTCCTATCAAGTTAGGGACGGAAACTGGCTAAGAGTGTCGAAGTCCTCGCTTGAAGAAACAAGCGAAGGAGACTTGAGGAAGTAATCACAAAATTTCCATCAGTCTGCGGTGAGAACCAGTTGTTTATGAAAACAGTCACAAGGCCTGTTTCTCAGGTGATCGTAAGAGCGAGCACCGCCGGCGCCGGTTGCGGCAGCGTGGAACAGTCCGATATCGGTAAGATAAGGAGCTCCAAAAAGCTGCGGGGGGGCGGCAAAAATGACGCCCTAAGCAGCGGGGGATGAGAATCTAAATTTCTAAAAGAAGAACTCCAGTGAAGTAAATCACTTACATGGAGAGGCTCATCCACAGTCGGCCCGAGAGAAGGCGGGTCGTAGTGATCGTGGTTAGGAAGGCATAAGCATACATCCATCCACTGTTACATCATCCTCGGTCGTGCGGTGACCCTGGCCACATGCCTTGCATGGAAGGAGGATGAAAGCAGCATGCGGGGCGACTCGAGTGTGCCGTGAAAAAATTTCTAAGAAAGAAGCCGATTCGACTAACGGGCACGGTAAAGACATCCACCGTAGACCACTCCGCACAAGGAGGGAGCGGCGGAGACGCCCGCAAGATTGACCCACATAGAGGGCAGTCTATAAGATAGACAGTTAGAGCTCGACCGATGGTCTGGCGGTGTACAGTTTGGTGTGAACTCGCCGACCCGGTACGGTGGGTGTGCCCAGAAAGTAGGCATAGAATGCCGACAGAGAATCCTGGGGCTTTAAACAAGTTTGAACGCGCGTACATAGCCAACAATCTCATGAGATGTACGGCGGTTACTTTCCTCCGAGATGATGTTTACCCAACCGGGAAAGACTCGGGGAACAGCTGTGAATGTCAACAGGAGGGATATCTAGCATATGAAAAGCTGATTCCTTCCACGTATTCGGTGCGGGTGCTGCCGGCGGTGTCCGGGGGGACGACCGGTGATGGCAGCTCGGGCAGGGTTCGTACGAGCCGCCCGAATACGAGACAAATAGGTTAACATAACCATAATGCACCGGGTGGTGAAGGCATAGCGATTATTAAGCACAGGAGAACTTTTAATCGCCGTGACATTCAGATCCGATATACATACTCATAAGCTCGGAGAGCTATGAGATAGTGAGACATACCGCTGAGCGGTGATGGTGCTCATATCAGAGTCGCCCTCTCTTCAGCGGCGATCGCTGGAGAACGGGTGTCTGTACTAGCCCTGACTCTGGCGTTGCAAGGGTAGGAGCTAAGTAAGACAGGGCACCCTTACTTTCGAATAGAAAGTGAGGTTCAGGCCAGAAAAGCGACGGTCCCGTCGCCTGGGCGGACGGTCCGCGGACGTGATAGGTTGTCCTCTCAAAGCAGCCAAACATTCTCACGAGAGAAGTGCGGCATGCGGTATGTAAGAGATTCATACCTCCAATCTACGGGCCCGCTTAGGGGGAAGAATGGAGAGAGTTACCGCTGAAGGAGTCGTCGCCGTATGTGAGCTTGACGTAGAGGGCGAATTCGGGAGTACCTGCATAATAATCGCCCCCCCCCCTGCCTCTGCCTTCTCGCTAGCCTCGAGAGGCTTGAAAATTTCGAGACGGCGGCGCCGGAGCCTGGCGCTTCCGGGCAGCAGCAGAGCGGGGGTGGGTTTACACCCACGGAGCTGGCGGCTTCCTCGTCGTAGGAGCCGCCTCGTCTAGAGCGACCCCGTCACTCTCCGAGACCCCCAATTCGGCCGATTGAGCTCGGAGCGCCTGAAGAGGCGGGGCGAGAAAATATGGACTCCCTTGCTTCATCAATACCCCCGCTCGGAGGGTAGATGTGAGGTAGATACTTGTCAAGCAGCGCCTGAGCGCTTACTGAAAAGTCGACCGCGGGATAGGGGTTGTCCTCGTAAAGGGAGTCTCGCTCTATGGACTGAACCGGGGGGTTGTCCAGTAAGCGCCGGGGTGGCCCGCGTGTCGGCTGGGGCACGTGCTCTGAGATCGACGAAAATGCTGGAAAGCACACGCGATCTTGGGGCACCCGGTTAGTCGGTGCACTGGCTGGCGATTTAACAGAATCGCTCGAGGATTTCCCGGGTGTCTGGTGGTTATTGCCCACTTGTCTCGCTTGATGCTCAGGGGCATCAGCGGGGTGAGTAGACGTCGAGGGTGGGGTGAACCCGCACTACTCGAAAGCAGAATGTAGCAGCATGAATAGCTGTAACATCTGACCACCGACACAAGGGTCTGAAGGAGGGACGCCCATGGCAACAGGGCTGGCCGGCCTCACCTTCGACCTCTTCTTCTACGCGGCCTCCGCCGGTGTGGCCGGGGCAGAAGAAGGCACAAGAGGCACGGGTGATTTCTTACGATTTGCCGCCCCTGGCAGGGCGGCCGTCAACAACGAAACTTCACCCGAATCTGACGGGGTCAGATTGTGGTCACAGTCTGATGTGTGACGCCTCTCGCGGTAGCAGAATGTAGCAGCATGAATAGCTGTAACATGTGACCACCGACACAAGGGTCTGAAGGAGGAACGCCCATGGCAGCAGGGCTGGCCAACCCTCTCCTTCGACCTCTTCTTCTTCTTCTCTTTCTGCGGGCTCCGCCGGCGTGGCCGGGGCAGAAGAAGGCATGAGAGGCACGGGTGATTTCTTACGATTTGCCGCCCCTGGCAGGGCGGCCGCCGACAATGAAACTTCACCCGAATCTGACGGGGTCAGATTGTGGTCACAGCCCGATGTGTGACGCCTCTCGCGGTAGCAGAATATAGCAGCATAACATGTATGACTGTAACATCTGGCCACCGATAAGAGGGTCTGAAGGAGGAATGCCCATGGCAACAGGGCTGGCCGACCTCTCCTTCGACCTCTCTCTTTTCTTATTTTGCGGGCTCCGCCGGCGTGGCCGGAGCAGAAGAAGGCACAAGAGGCACGGGTGATCTCTTACGATTTGCCGCCCCTGGCAGGGCGGCCGCCAACAACGAAACTTCACCCGAATCTGACGGGGTCAGATTGTGGTCACGATCAGATTGTGGTTACAGTCTGTGTGACGCCTCTCGCGGTCAGGGGCTGGGCGATCTCTCCCGATGCTGTCAACGGAGGACGACTTATACGGCAGAGATCCTGACCTGTGCCGGGGGGAGAGAACCGCACTCTCCCTCCGGACTTCTGGTGACCCGGTAGCCGGTGGGTCGCATAGCCCTATGGGTGCTGCGGCGGCAGGACCTAGTTTAGGCTTGGAAGCCTTGGCTACCACTTTTTCCTTTGTCCGAGACCGTGGCACCACAGTCTCGGTCTTCCTTCTCTTAGCATCCGACCGCAAATTCGGAATGCTGATCGACGCACCCTCATACTCACCGCCGCTGGGCGCTCACCGCGGCGTCCCTCCTGCTCGCCTGGAGGCGGCCGACTTCTGTAACTTGCAATCGGGACGGTCCCCGTGGAGGGCACCAGGTCCTCTGGGGCTGTGTTAGTCCCATTCAAAGATACCTCTCTCTACCCTGAAAAAGGAAAAACAAGAATTTTCTTTTTCTTTTTTTTTTTACAAAGATCTCGCTTAGATTAAAAGTGGAGACCGGAGTGGTCTTTCCCTCCTCCTAAAAGGAGTTTGTTTGAGCAAACAGAACAAAACAAGAGGGGAGGGGTAGGGAGGAAGAAGAACCTAAGAATAAAAAGGAGGTCGGAGACTTTGAAAAAAGAAACTCCTACAAGGTTCCCCTACTATATTCTCTTTTTTTTGTGCCCGAAGGAAAAATTCGAAACAAAAATTCAAAAATGAATGCAAGTTCAGAAGAGAACGAAGTTTCCACCTGCGAAGAAACACAAAAACAAGCATTTCAGAGCAGGAAGAAAAGGGATTGAGAGACAAATAATTCCAGATAAGAGAAATTTTACGATAATTTCCAAGAGGAAAAAAAAGTAACCTCCTGTGGAAAGGTAAAGAAATTCAGAACAGGAGGAACGTCTCTAGTAACGATTCCAAGAGGAAGAACGACACAGTAAATCCTCAAAGGGAATCGTAGAGCCCGCCTGTCGAAATAAAAAAATATATAAGACTAGGAGGGAAGAGGGAATTGAACGAAGAAAACAATTCCGGGACAGGTCAAAAAAAAATTTCTAACAGGAAGGAGACCCCACCTGTAAAGAACAAAAATTTTTTTTTTTTTTTTTTTTTTGGGGGGATTGAATAACCGAACAATCATCAGGTATAATTGCGTAAGCCGAATTAAACAATCCCCGAAGCGTCTGTGAATAAAATATTAATCAAGAATTTTATTCAGAACAGAAAGGAAAAGGAATTGAGCTTTAGGATGCGCCTGTGAATAAAATATCAATTAAGAAATTTATTCAGAACAGAAAGGAAAGAGAATTGAAGAATTAATCAATCAATAATCAATCGAAAATCTTAATAAATCAATTCCAGAAAGCAAGGAAGGAACAGAGTTGAAGATCCCAACCTGCAAAAAGAAATAACAATAACACCCTCGACAACAAAGTGTAGAGGCTGTCTAGAATTTAATTCAAAAACGGCACCAAAAGCCACCACGCTTTGAACGTGAAGAACAATAACCATGACAGGTGGTGAAGGCTTGCTGCCACGTAGGCAGGCCAAGCCCGGTGCCTCGCGAACGCGCTAGCGATGCGGCGCGACGAGAACTCAAACGTTAGAAAAACAATTTAAGTGTCACCAAAAACACGTCTAAAAAGTCACGCCAAGTGTAAATTCTGAACACAATCTTACACACAAATGGAAAGATTGAAATTAAAAGGGAGAATGCACCACAGATAAGCGAAAATAATATACCAAAGCTCAAAAAGATTTGAGCTCTTAGGAGACTTATCTGAGCACGTCTTGACAGGTGGCTTGCCGAAAGCAAAAGAGGAAGATGGACGCTAATTGCGCGGTGATCATGGGTAGTAAGCCTGAACGGGAGAGGGCGCGCTCGCGCTTTTTAAATCCTTGGGAGTTCTATTCGGGTATGGCAGTCCAGAGGGCTGAACTAGCAAATCAAGTAGATGTATGGAGTTATTGAAGTAAATTATATGGTATAAATTTATACCACATAATTTCTTTGATATTATACATTGTTCCTGTAAAATTTTAACCATCAGTCAAATATATCGAAAGAATCTTCCTTTTATAATACATCATTCTAATAGTATTCCAAATAAAGGCGTTTATGCTACACACTACACTCACATCAACGAAAACGACTCCAAAATAAACCATCCTGGTTTCTCATCAATGTACTTTGATTGGTATGAAGTCGGTCTCGTAAATGTGACTGTAGTTTTAAGTTTGAAAGCAATTAATTCTTGCGTGTTGGCCAGTGCTTGGAAACGATTGAGCTGTTAGTTTATCGAATATTTGCATCACTTAGAAACATTTAAGCCTAGTCGCCTTTTAGAAAGCGTCACAGAAATAGAACAACTGGAGTCTCATGTACAGAGTCACATATCTTTTTTTTTTCAGCCAGAGGTTCGAAAAACTTCACCTTTATTTTGGAGCAAAAGCCCTCTTTGGGGCCAAGGGTTGTCAATATAATTTCTTCACCAAACACACGAACAAAAGCACATTCTTTGTGGGGAGTGAAGACATCTTTTGTTTTGCTTGTTAATAAATAAACCAGCCCCGCCCCTTTTACAAAATTGTTCCCAGGCCATAATTGGCAGTTTGATTTGGCATATTTCCGAACTCACCTCCTTTAACCCTTCGTTTGCATCCCAGCTATCTGGTGCTGTTTCCATATCCTCTACCACACAGTCCTCCTTAGCATGTGGATTCTTGTACATTGATTGAAGCATCTTCAGAGACTGTTTCGCCTTCTTCATTGAGCCACTAAAATCCTGGAAAGACAGGATAGGCCTATACGTTCTATCACCACAGAATATCAGAGATACTCGAAATAAATAATAATAATAGAAAACTAATACTCGGGCCATTTCCAACAGCACCACCACACTGTAAAAAATGAAGTGCTATTTTAGCACTTAGAGTGCTTGTATAGTGACTGCACTACGAATGCTGATTTTCTAGTTTAAATTTGAACTAAAAGAAATCAACACTCGTAGTGCAGTCACTATATACGAGCACTGTAAGTGCTAAATTAGCACTTCATTTTTTACAGTGTATGTACTCTTGAGGGTGGAATCGAGCATTTGCGGAAGCAAACACACTGCAAAAACTTTTGTGTTGATGTACCACCGGCCCGGAATCCAAAGAAGTATTGAAACAGCACCAGTGTGGAATCAAACCGATTGTGTATTGATACTTGTTAGCGTTATATAAATACCTATCTGGTGTTAAGGCTAAAACCAAACTGATGCTGTTTAACACTTCTCTGGTGTGGACATTATATTCCGTGCTGGTGTGATCTTGCAGCGCAAGGACAAACTGGTGTGTATTGTTGGCACCTGTTTTCACTAAAGGTGCAAGATCACACCCAAAACCCAAAGGTTGCTGCCAATATGAAACTTGAACTTTTATTAATAATTCTACGTGTAAGATATAAGCTGAAATTGCACAATTTCTTACATCTGACAGCAAATAGCAAGACGAGTGAGGACTTTATCTGGTGAAATCACTCTTCCTTTAAACATTGGCTATTGCTGCGTCAGTTTGCTTCCCTGGTGTAGGATATAATCACATCAATATTTCATAGTAATTTTATCTCTCCCTTCTAGTACAACCTTTCTCAGAAATGAAAGTTGCACCAGGGGCCCGATTCATAAAGAGTTACAACTGTTCACTCTAAAAAAAATGAAGTGCTAATTTAGCACTTAATGCCCTTATATAGTGACTGCACTTTGGGTGCTGATTTTCTAGTTCAAATTTGAATGACTATTAAAATCAGCACTCAAAGTGCAGTCACTATACTATAGGACATCAAGTGCTAAATTAGCACTTCATTTTTTAGAGTGTTGCAACTTTGCCATCATGGCAACTACCGTGGCAACAGCGCTCAGCAGCCAATAAAAATCAAGGTTACCACGGATGTGGCCATAATGGCAAAGTTACGACAGTCGCAACTCTTCATGAAACGGGGCCACGGCCGCAACCAGGGGCCTGGCCAACCTGCTCGGCCTCCGTGAGGTGCATGTACTAATTAGCGTAATTGAATATCAGTGAATATCGGTGGTCACCTGTAAAGCATGGTCATGTGCGTGACCACGATATAATTAAAAAAGGTTGTCGATGATACCTGTTAATGGACTCGAACCTGTTGCTACCGTCACACCAACGAAACCTACTTAAAACTGACCGATTGTATGTCATTGGTAATAACGTATAATATTGATCGTTGCTCTGGGTTGGTATCGTTTATGTGACTGTGGAAAGAGGTAGCCAAGATTCACTATAATGTCCTTTGAATATTAAATCTGTTATGATAGATTGGCAAGAGTGAACACAGTTCATGGAGTGCGTCACCCAAACACTGAACTACTAATGGTTAATTTCCTCGGACTTGATTTTGTGAATTCGATTTGATCGAGTTGTTCACGTTTACCTTCCCCTACCGCCACCCTGAACATATTTTCGAAACATTCACCTGCTTATTCTTCATAAAAAATTCAATGAAATAAATCAATTAATAAACAAAATAAATTAGGCGGAGGAAGAATTTAAGATGTATGCAAATTTTTCCACATTTCCCTTTTCAAATGTTATTAATAAACATCTGATTTCGATATAGTTTATCCTTCTCTTGATGTTCAAGAACTGGGATTAGCCATCAAAGGCAACATGAACTGCTTGCTGAAAGAAAATAACACCCGGAGTATAGGATTCGAACCCAAACCCTCTGATTGAAAAAGGCCCTATCTCACCAACGGAGACGTCGCCGCGACAGTCTCCAACTTATCAGTCGCGGAGACGTCTCGGAGACAAAAATGGCTTGCACTCTCACCAAGGAGACGTCTCGATGGAACGTTTGAAAGATCATACACCTGACTTGGAGCAGGAGGAGGGATATCAGCACGCGTTCAGTCACGTGGTTTCTGAAGTGGGTCAAACAGTGTGAAGAAGTGTCGCGGAGACGTCTCCGCAATGTATTATAATTTTTTTTGGTCTCCAGCAGGTCTTCGCGATGTCTCTGAGACATCGCGGAGACATCGCGGCGACGTCTCAGCAGTCGCGGATATCATTAGTCTCCGAGACGTCGCAGCAACTGATGGAGACTTCTCGGAGACGTCGCGGAGACTAGAAACAGTCTCCAAAAATATTATACATGCTTAATCTTCTTGCGACTCCTCGGAGACTCTGTAATTTTCATGAGACGTCTCAGAGATGTCGCGGAGACGTCTCTGCAACTAGCAAAATTTGTAGTCGCGAACTAGTTTCAAGCCCAGTGAGATACCCCCTAAAGGGGATGATACTTGATCTCTGACTCGAAACATTGTAGGACATGCGTCTTACTGATCCTCCTTATTCAACTTGCCATAATAATTAAATGATTGTGGGCAACAACGGGAAGACAAGACAGAAAGACTAAAGTCAGAGTCAAGAGAAATGTCAAGGAATGTTCGATGCGATACATGAAGAGTATCATATGAATTTTAGATGGGGATTATTTCGAAAGGGAAAAATAATCACAAAATTTACACACCAACAACCAAATCGTGTGTAAAGCCATACACTCTTAGAATGGTGGGCAACATACTGTCCACACGTTTGTTTGTTAAGAAATTATCCAACTCTAGGTAGTTTTCAACCGATACTGTGTAGTTTTCACCCAAAATACACACTATTGGTTAAAAACTACTCAGAATTGGATAAAGTTTCAACCAATTGTTGTGTGGACAGTATGTTGCCCAACATTTTTAAGAATGTAGGCACACGGTATTTTTTTTTACAAGTATCCGATAATATTAAACACAGAGTCCCAATGGAACAGGTAACGGGTAAGTGCTGCAAACAACTAGCAATGATAAGGATAGGTGTATTTGCACTAGTATTTACAAAGGATACTCGTGAGAAGAAGAGGCTAAAAATGACAACTCGTTTTAAAAATTGTTACAAACATGACAAAGGAACAACAATAGATGCGGAACAGTTGAAGATGTCTGTAATGAATCTTATGGACACACGGATTCAAAGTTCAGATTTGTTTGCTATATGAGGCTGCTAACCTGTATATGCGGTAAATATTTCCCCAACAAGAACTTCCAAACAAGTGTAGAGATAAAAGTGAAAAAAACTGTGAAGGGGAAAATGGGTTTAAAACAAAATGATGAAAGTTTACCTTGAGAAAATAACATAAGCAATGTACTCATTGTAAAAAAAGTGCAATATTGACTGGTTCGGTAGTATAATTGCAATTCGACGGGTAAAAACATACAGAATAGTAAACCCTCTCCGAATGGTGCAAGTTGTGTGGAGGAAAATATGGAATATAAAGGGTCTAATGCTCATTGGAAATATGTACTGGGATTGTACAAGTTTATGGCGATTTATGTATATGCTGTGTTAGAATATTCAAGTCTAAAAAATGAAAAAAAATCAAGAGGGATCTCAAATCGCACAAAGATTTGAAGAAGTCTCGATCTCTATTTTGATTCAAAGAGAAAATAAATTCAACCTTTAATCTTCCAGACGATCATATTCTTTGATGAAAATGGAGAGAAGGAATAGGAGTTATGTTTTGGACTTGCAGAGTTTGTAGCAATAAAATAATGTTGGTGTTTTGGGGGGTAGCACTGATTTAGTGCTACTTCATTCTATACAGTTGTGGAAACTGTCTCGAACTTGGACCGGAGATAAGATGCCAAAATGTTTAAGTGTTACCACAATGATCCATAAGTCAGGGTTTCAAAGCACAAAGAAACGCAAATCAAATACGACAGAAAACTCCAAAACATGAATTAAAAAAAGATGTGCGTAAGAAAACCTACCTTTCTGTTCATTTCCATACTTGGTGAGCAGTTCCCGCAGCTATTTGAATCCTCCCGATCGCCAGGAGTCGTTCGGCCTGAGAGGTAGTTCCACTTCGGGTTCGCTTTTAGTATCTGTCCAAGGCTCCTGCGTTTCATCATGAATACAAAACAAGATTTAAAAAAAAGAAAGATTTGAACCTAGTTATTCTCCAAAATATCAAAGGCTTCTGGGCTCCACAACACAACTTCTTTTACGGCAGAGAGTTCATCGAGAAGTGATCATCGCGGTTCACCTTCGTCTGGTTCTCGCGAAGCGTCTCATTTCACGAAAAGTTGAAGTGACGGTTATTTGATGGATGTCGGACTACTGCAGGTATTAATTATAATGTCCATGGATTAATAAAAGCACCAGGGAGTAGAAGCTTTATTTCTAAATGAGACAGTCACTAGAAGATATGGTCTCTCCGCCTTCGCAATTAGACCGTGATTACTACAAATTTGCAATATCATTCGCCGGGCATTATCGCTAAAAGGGAGTCAGAAGGAGAGTGATCCTCATCGAATGTGCTGTAAAACCAATCCTGTCACCACTCATAATACATGATCATCTCGGAAGCCACGCTTAGTTTAACATGTTTAAAGAGAAGACCATTTCTCGGGCGGTGAAAAGAAGACATTCAATTGCATCATTTGTGTGACGTCATGTTCAAGTGCAGTGGGTCAGACACAGTGGAATATTCTCGGAAAAATGACTACCGTGACTCTACAAAAATTGAATATTCAAGCTATTCCAATAAAACAAAATATTGATATGAAATGAACCATGTGGACTTCGACACTCGGACATACAATTCTGTGTGCGGTATCAGGGCATATATGCCTAACTGTTATTGTCCAAACAGCATATGTGATCTTACCAAAAGTAGGATAAATATCCCCTATTTTTATGATAAAAACAAAATAGGAACCACTATGCAATACTCCCTTACACATATTACAGTTTGATTTACGTGCTCTTGATCGTAACTATATCTTTAACAACAAGGTATTTACTCTCTTTTTGTGGTTTCCTAGATATTTCAATATGTGCTTAGTCAGTGTCCCAGTCACACCCATCTAACAGAAAACACGATTCTTTCACGGACAGACCCGGGGGACAGTCTATACCAAATTTGCCTGGTCCGAGTGCGAGTTCCAATGTTTCTTGGTGTAACTGTGCTTAAGCAGCATTGTTTGCCAAACGCAAGAAAGCGCGCCACTAATTAGTTGAAAATGAGTTACACAACGCCAAGAGAGAGAGAGAGAGAGATTATAATTAAGAATATTTACTTTCGCCTGTCAAAGAAAACACTCCACAAGGCTACGTAAAGTGAAAACGATACTTTAAGAGGCAGCTTTACAAGTTTTATTTACCTTGTAATTCAGTCGGGTCAAACGTCTCAAAAGACAAAGAAGGCCGTGAACATGACAATTAGTTGCGGGCGGGGAGTACATTTTATAGCAATTAGCTTGACATTGTTGTTGTTAAACGATACCATTTTAACTCAGTTCCATAATAAGTCCATAGTTATTCCTACGTGACATATGAGCTTTGAAGGTTTGCATGGCGGTAAGACTGGATGATGAGATATGCGATAAACTGAACACCATGTAATTTAGTCCTGAAAACGACTGCACTTGAAAAAATATTGAGTTAAGTAACTTAAGTTTTTCACGATGGTAATTATGTGTCCAACCGATTTGGGGCTGTATTTTACATAAATGCGGAAGCATATTGTCCAGTAAGATTAAAAAAATAAGCAGCAATTACTTTAGAATGGGCGAAATTTTCATCACACTGCATGGGTAAATAAAAATGCCCCAAAGAAATGCCAAATGTTGGTTGGACACATACTTACCCTCATGGAGCAGTTTTACCCAATATATTTTAGAGTGTGATGGTTTATTTTTCTGAATATCATGTTATCACAAGCCTCACCACCCAAGGTAGAAAATGGTAAATGCATTGTAAACTGTAAAATGATACGAAATATCTGTTCATGTAAATTCTGTCTTATATTTATAACCTGTTAAGTTTTGCAGGGACCCTATATATGTAAAAAAGTACATCCATTAATTTACCTTGCAACTACAAAAAGGCTAAACAGTAACATGTGTAATGAACTTACATATGTATATGCATAATGTCGTGAAAATTGTAGTAAGGAATACATGTTCAAGAACAGGAAATACTGTTGGACCTGCAGATTTTTTTAATGATTAAAAGTGCAACCTCGTTCAATGCCGGTAGATACGCTAAAATGGTGAATGTATTACCGATGAGTATTGGGAAATGTTAAACGATGTTTTTTTATTTAATATGTAATCCAAGATTAAGTGTTTACCCGCATATTTCCAGTAAGAGCCGTGCACAAGCGGGAATATAAATAAAATTTGAATGAAAACCAATATTTTTTTCAAGAAAATGGCACACTTGGAGCTTCATAAAATATTGTTTGTACTGAAATAAACGTGACTTTTTACCCCATCAATTACATGCAGATTATAACGACTATTTGTACTGTGAGTGAACCAATAGTGTATACATATTTTTAAATCCAAAACTAAACTAATAATTATGTAGTATTTTTATTGCGGAAAAAGTATACGTTGTTAGGCATGTCAAGTGCTCATACATCTAATTTAGTTTTATATTTAGAATATCATTGCTAGTTTACAAAAAAGTAAATTCTAGAAAAAGAAGTGCTGCGATTGTGTGCTTGCTTGTAGTTATACACCATATAATGTATGCCCTAATTGGCAATAATTTACAACACGTTTTAAAAATGTTAGGGTAAGACTGATAAGAAGTCACCCCCTCCCCTCCCTCTATCTACCGAAGACGTAAGGTCCTGGCCACGCGTCCCAATTGTTTACCCTATCTAGGCCGGGGGGCCTCAGAGGCCCCCCCCAACGAATAGCGCGATATTTTCGCCGTGCGAAATTTTTTGACCGTGCCGCTCGCTTACTTTTTACTTTCAAGTCTTGCGCAACTTTTGAGACCAATTTTGCGTCACCCGGGTACGTTGTTCCGAAATTACGCAACATTATGTAAGTGCATGTCAGACCGAAAAATTGCTCAAAAACGTGATTTCGTGTACAAAGTCGATGCAAATTGTGTTTTCAACCAAAATTCATAAATGTATGATTATTTTTAGTTTTTTTAGTATAAATGTATTCATTTTATGCTTTTTATGATCACAGAAGAGTCCCCAACAAATTTCTATGAAAAAACAATGAAAAACAAAAGGTAAAAAAACAAAGAAATACATAAGAAATTGCAAAAAACGATATAATACATAAGAAAATGATTTGATATCACAATTTTTTTCATGTACACTTGCTAAGGACACCACAAAGAGTTTCTATACCAAAAAATAGTACAATTGGAGCTTTCTTTAGGGAGTTACAGGGAAAAGTATGATATCGCATACTAATTACGCATGAATTAGCATAATCACTTAATAGCGGTTCTCATGAAATAGATTACTATACAATCTTGTAGATTATGTCCCAGGCAACCTGCGTGCCAATTTTCGGCGCGGTCGACGGCCGAGATCTTAGGGGGGGGGGGGGCTGGGAGGCCCCCCCCCTGGCCATAGGAACTCCCAAAATACCCCGGCCTAGATAGGGTTAAATGTTGACGAAAAATACTCAATTAATGCTCGGCATCAAAATGATCATGATGATAATCACTCTAGAATTAATCAATGTATCAAAATTAAAGAAAGTATACACGTCGAAAAATCGTCTCAACTGTAAACAGGTCAATGTCAAATATTTCTCAGAAAAACGGTAATCTGTATCACCAATTTTCATTGTAACAGGCATGACAAGGTTAACCATGTCCAGGCCGTTCCAAGTCGTCAACGATGCGTTTTCCATCGCCCTTAATGATATTAATTAGTCATTCACCTCTTTTACCAACGCAATCTGGAATCTAACCCTGATTTTGTTTTCGTGAATACCTATTCCAAATTATTGCTGATGGTGTTATCAGCGGGGACAGGATTGCATGAACGCGGAGCCCAAGGAGCATTATGAGGGGCATTGGAAAGTTATTCGTTTTCATTTAAAGCAATTGTTTAGAGAAAACAAAAATCGTGGGCAATAAAACTCATGACATTCATACCGACAACAGACAAACAAGTGAAAAAAAACACCTTTTTTTCTACTTAGATTTAATTTATTGTTTATTCATGTTTTATATTTCATACTTATAATGCACGACGTCCATCTGCTATTATTTATTTGCACTAGTGTGTTACGTTTATATTTCAGTCTTTATATTACGTTTCTATATATTTTCGGCCGTTTTAAGAGTTTGTGTCTCCATTTGTAACACTGACTTGCTGAAAAGGCAGTATTAGACTGATTTTAGTTTTCCGTGAATTATATTCAACTAATCAAGTTCAAGTTCAAGTTCAAATTTATTCAAACCAGTCAAGATCAAGAGACATATTACATAGTTTAACAAAAATGAGAATACATGATAGGTGTAGGACCCCATAGAAGCAGAGCTTGTGAGAGGGGCCCCTTATAAAGTACATTACAACAATAATGAGATGAAAAAAAATATTTACAATGATAATCTAAAGAGTAAATATAAGAAAATACATACAAACACAACACGCACACATACACACACACACACAACACACACACACACCCTCACACATATGGTTTATCAAGAATCAATTTAAGATATTTTGTAATCTTTCAAATAAATATTTTCGACATGAATTTTTAAATATGGGCAGTGTTGGACTGGATCTAAAGTTTTGTGGTAACTTATTCCATTCTTTTGTACAAACTATCACAAAAGAATTCAAAGCAGTATTTGTTCTTGCAAGTGGCTGGTGGATAAGATTTTTCTGCCGTGTATTGTACAAATGGACATTTGAGTTAACAACAAATGCATCTTTTAAAAATGAACAGTTTTGAGAGGATTGTGATTTGTACATAAATATCAAGCAATTTAAGGAGACTAAATCATCAAGAGGCAAAATCTTCAATGCAGAAATAAAGGAATACTTGGACATCTGTAATTCGAATATGTCATGAGCCTCATAACTTTCTTCTGAAGAACTAGCAGTTTGTTTAAATGATTCCTATATGTATTTCCCCATGCAACATTACAATAATTTATGTGTGGCATAATAATAGCATTGTAAAGAGTTACTAAGGTCTGCCGAGGTAGAGAGAAACGTAATTTATGAATGACACCAACACTCCTTGATACCTTAGTACAAACATAACTGAGGTGATTTTTTCCATGATAAGTGATCATCAACTACAACTCCCAAAAACCTTACATCTTGACTTCGATTGATCTGATGGCCTCCTATTGATAATGGATTAGTATCTTCAGGGACTCTTTTACCCCTCGTTCTAAAGACAACATATTGTGTTTTACTAGCATTTAATAAAAGCTTGTTACAGCAAAACCATATAAATATATTTTTAATTTCATTGTTAGTTGAGAATATGAGACCAACCAACTGTGACTGCAAGAATTATCATACATAGCTATATAGCTTCAACCTCCCCCACCACCCAAAAAAGTACAGACGAACAAATAAACACACAAAAGCCCAGTATACAAATACAAATATGGAAAAGAGGATCACGGTGCTAGGAGATGGGCTAACTGAATTCCATAGTAAATACATTGGGAGTTCACCAAGAACTGGGGACCAGCCCCCCAGGACACCCCCACTGACCAGCGACTGGACGGAGGCTGTGTTGCGTTTTAGTCAAATCTCAAATAAATCAATACAATTAGAGTTAAAAGACTTGAGTACTTTATAGCCTATTTTGAATGGCCATGACCATGGATTTGGAAAGTTTAATGGAAAATTTACTATGGATGAGCTGTGAAGAGGGATATGGAAAGCCGGTAGAAGTGGCGGCTAATTGATTGTGTTTGTCATCCAGGCAAATGGAAATGATTGGTATTTACTATATGCATGATGGGCGAGAAAATTCCCCGCATTCGAAACACCTTATTCGAAATTAGTTTGGCACATATTTAGGCGACCACACACCTTACGATTGGTCTGCGACCCGATTTCAGAATAAAATGTAGTAGAATTTGATGCTAATATTGAGACATAGAATATCTTACTGTGTAATGTTCTAAATCATCGTACGAATACCTATGTTCAAATCTGTGACTACGCTATCATCCTTCTTAGAATAAAAGCGAAATTAATATCTAGTCGCAATGACGTCAAAGCAGTCGTACGATTGGCTACGATTTGAAACTAATTTGGCCTTTCCTCCAAAATAAAGGCTTGCAATTTTTTAAAATGGTTATATTAGTATTCTTTCAAGTAATTTTAACCTCAAATAAAATGATATGTTCCATTCACATTTTCAAAAAATGAGCAAAATGCGATTTGTTCCAAAATCGGATCGCGAACAGTCGTAAGGTGTGCGGTGGCCGTTATCACCCAAACACTCACACTCACTCTCACACGCGCGCACACTCACACACACAATTTAGGAACAGTTTTCATATCATATACTATACCTTCTGCTTTTTCTACCCGAGAATACTTTCTTACATTATTCTTACATTATTTCTTACGACGCGGGTGCGTCGTAGTCTAGTGGCTCTGACTCTCGCCTTTCAAACAGAGGGTCATGGGTTCCAATCATGGCGTGTTTGCCTTCAGCATGAAATTTATCCGCACTGTGCTACACTCGTCCCAGGTGAGGTGAATGGGTACCCGGCAGGATTAATTCCTTGCATGCACCGAGCTCTACTGATGGTAGCTCGAGCTAAAGCCGGGGGTAATAATAGCAGTGCTTTGTATCCTCAGGCAAAAAGCGCTTTATAAATACAGCTATTATAATTTGTATTATTATAATTCAATTATTTATGTAAGATAGCCGCACTTAACATGCCACGATTTATATCCATCAGTTTCCTCAGTTTTACTTTAACAAAATCGACTTAACAAACATCATATCCGATTCCATATATTTCTTTCTGTTTATCATGCATATTGACTAGTTGTATAAAAATTGTTTTTATACAGTTCATAAAGAGTGTATATGATTGCCATCTTGTCTTACGGGTAATCCTTTGTTTTCCATTGATGTTAAATTTTGAAATTAAATGACCTTGAAAATCAAACATTTTTAAAGGTTTTACGTTTAGATTTAGCTCACCGTACTTCCCCAAAAAAGAAGAAGAAAAGGGGAAGGTGTCAGGAATTTGGCAAGAGAGTCACCCAAATGCTAATTAATATTGTCACGATGAAAACAATTATCATACATCATGAATTAAATTCCATATTTCACGTTCCCCTAAACGACTATAGTGACTTTTGAAAAGTGACCATGCTCAATCGTGCTTGATTTGACAGATCAACGTAATTTTTAAAGTGAATTAAGTTAGCAAAATATTGTAGCAACACCCCAATTGATAATTGCACTTTACATAACATGATTATTTCACTCATTTCATTTATTTCATTTAAAAAAAATCAAATTTCGGATAATTTTACAATTTCGATCAAGGACATTAACTCTATGCGATAAACAGTAATTTGAATGATCCAATCAGTAACAAAATAAATATGGCACTAATTATGAAAACGCCAAGACGGGCCACTAAAAAACAAAGGCTTGTAATTTGTAGGCTCCTCAAATTCATTATAACAACATGTTTCAACCATCACAATAATTTCATTAAAAAGTGAATACATTGAAAAAAATCATGTATCTGATAACATTGTTGAATTGTCATGATTGTGGAGGAAATCAGCGATGGAAATGAACTCTGATGAGCATGATTAGACCCAAAATTAGTTGTTTTTTTTTACCCATTACCATGACCACAGTCACTTTTTTTCTAAGATTATTTTCGCATCCGCATTCGCATTTCAATAGTAAATTTCAAGCAAGCTGATATTACCTGATTTAATAATTGGACTAGAAATATATGCGAATAATATTGGCAGCATTTCCAATAATCCCCTTTTAGCGGTTCAAATATTTAACTGGCGCCGGAATGCTTTTCATTGATTGCGCATCTAATTTCAACAATTTTGGCGTTCACTGACTCACTTGCTATCATAATTATGATAAAATTCAACGGATTATGAAAAGAAACCCATCGTAAAGGTATGGTCGAAGAGGCCGGAGAGAAAAATATGAACGGCTAGAAAGAAAGACCATGGTACTTTCATTCTCATGTTATCATGACATACATTTCAAACACTTTCCAAAATGATGTAAATAAAAAAATATTAAATATATTCGATGTCTTTCGTCTCAAATGTTTGTATATAGTATGTGTATCATGTGTATGGAATGCACTTATGTAATTTTACCTCATAAATATGCTAAACATATGCTCCCCCTAAAAACAACAAACAATTCTGTCTTATAATATGATTCCTGCATTGGTTTGGGAATTAGCCATGCGTACAGGAAACGTAGTAGAAGATATATTATCATCAGCACTAATGAAATAAATAAGATATTACCTAACTTTCCTTTGATACAAAGAGAGATAAATATGGTTGCGGTTGAAGTCCTGTAAAGAACGCTACTCTAAAAGGAACATGAGTTGAGGACAACACCATGGTTTCGCAAGGGCGAGTCACTGGTACTTGTCAAAGTTGATAACAGTTTTTATTTCGGATTTTTAAAAGCTCATGATTAACTTCACGAATATGGGTCGTTAATTACATAACTAGAGGTTAAAAATAACAAAATTAGTTTACCTGTGTCGTCGCTGTTACTCATACAACTATAACTTCTTCTCTTTTCTTTACTTCTGAGCTTGATCAATGTAAAGCCGTATTCTCCGATATCTAAGACCCGAGTCCTAAAGTCAAATTGAAAAAATATAATCTATACACTCCCAACCATAAAAGTTACTATAGTATTAACGTTATCATCAAATGGTAAATACTAACGACTATGGTAACAATGCCTAACAGCCAATTATATTCAAGCATTTTATGACAGACACCATTGGATGGCAGAATTTCTTAACTATCTATTAAATATCATGTAACGTGGCCCAGCTCTTCAAATTTGGCGATAAAAGAAAATGATCTGATGCAATCATCTATTTGCTCTATGGCCAAAAATGCTTTTTAGGTCGATTATGTAATTTGATAATTCAGAAAGTAGGACAGCAAAGGCCTAATAGTGCTGAGTCAGGGTGGAAATGACTGGGATATGAATTTGCTGATGTATGAGAAATAAGTGAAGTGATATTAGCCGTGATTATTGACGGTTAGCTTAACAATGTCGGTTTCCGGATTATTGCACCAATCTCCGGGTTGTCATGGAGCGGAAGCATCTTTGACGTAGAGAGGGAGGGAAGCGAGAGAGAGAAAGAGGGAGAGGGGGTCGGGGAGTGGGTAAGAGAGGGGGAAGGATGGGATCACGTGAAAGATTAGTGATCAAGACATGATCGTTGCTGAATAGTTGGCATAATTGGTCACCCCCCTCCAAAAAAAACCAATAATGATAATGATAAATCTGCAAGTCATGCAATTTAACACTCAGCTGTCATAGGCCTACTTTAATACCCATCAAGTTACCAAATTGTTCTCTTGTTCTACACAAGGTTGCGAAATTCAGAATAGAAGTAAATTTTAATAAAGTTCTCCTATGTTTTCAAGTAGTGAAACAAACTTCTTGTAAAGAAAATGAATCGATCAGCAACCGATATCCTGTATTTTGCCATTCGTCGTTATCAAAACGTATAAATTTCACATTTTCTTATTTCATTTTGTTAATAATACTGTAAATTCGCATTATTTTTCTACTTTGATATGCTAGAGAAAAATAAGATTTCTCTTTAAAAAACCCATCAATTGAATATGTAAATTTAGTGTAACAATGTCGAAGTTACAATTGAAATTTTACATGTGATAATCTGTCAAATGTACAATTTAAACGAAATACACTAGCTGCTCGAAAAAAAAGAAATGCACGGCTTGGATATGAATTGGGCAAACACAGTTCAAACCTTTTATCAATTCAAATCTATCTTACAAATCATTTTTTGATGGAAACCCATCAGCATCCTTGACACCGATCTCCAGCATTTACAGTCCATCTCTCTTGGTTATGGAGCTATACAAGCCATGGTTTGATTGATAATAAAATGAGGTTAAAGTATGAGATTGAGCGGGATTATTCAGTGCCATTAATATAGTGATTGATTGGTAGACTGTCAGGTAAAACTTGTTACAAACATGACAATGGAGAATGACGTTTATTATAACCGCATAACTTTTGGCCACACGTACGCCTGAAATCATTTCCCCATCTACAGATCCAAAATCACCAACAACGCTGATAACAATATACGGTTTATATCAGTAGCGTTTGCAGGGGGGGGGGGTGAAATCATATTTTCATTTATTTTTTTGGCTTCTCAACTTTTCATTCAGCTCGAACCCCCTTTCAAAAATCCTGCGTTCGCTACTGGTTAATATATGTTTCACGAGGGACAAAACATGGAGTTTGGGCGAATCTTCCCCAAAAAGTTACTACCGAGCGAGTGAAAATATCGACCTTTCTAAGAGAAGAATATACTTTTATGATATTAACATCATATCTTGAATAGAACATCATGTTCCATCATTTTCCCTTTCCTTTAATCCGCTCGATCGGTATTCTAAAATTATTATTTATTTACATGTATTTATTTGTTTATTTATTACTATTGCTGTTATAGATATCTTTTCTATTTGTATTTCTTTAATTTCAATTGTCATTTATTCACGTATTTATTTATCTAGCTATTCATTCATTTCATTTTCTATTTTTGGAATGGGTGGGGGAGGCGGGGGGTCAGTGCCCTTTCGCTGACATTAACCATCAATGTCAGCGATTCTTCCTCTATACATTTATTTCTAGGTATAAGTAAACCACCCACATGGTCAAAACTCGGGTCTAATTAAAAAAGTCCCCTATAACACGTCTAAAACCACCAACGTTATTGATTTCAAGAGCTGAAAGCAAATATATAAAACAAACTTGACAGCGATCGACGACCAGCTATAGGCAATATCTTGGCAGCGCAAATATTTCTCAAGTTTCGATTATTCTATTTTAATACGGTGCTGGGACTTCTTGACTTAATACAACTCGTCCATTCTCACTCCCTGGTCGGAGGCTATAATTGCTTGTCATCTTTCTAATTTTGGAAGCGAAGTGACCACGTTTAATTAATGACCCTTTTCTAAAAAGAAAAGTAATTGAAAAGGTAATCTATGATGAAACTTTTTGTATTTATGCAACAGGTAGTCTGACATCTCATCAATACGGCTAAATAGGCTCTAATTTATTATTCAGAAAACTATTAGACTTGTTAGGGACGTGTCAATAATTACGAAAGTTATTAATTAGGTTTACTTTTATTTTGCAATTTATTACGAAATGGAAAGATGGGGAGATCGAAAATTAAGAAGGGGATGGCGTGGAATGATAGGGTGGGTGATTTCATTGGTTCTCGTTCGTCTTCATATCGTTTCCATTGAATGTTGACGGAAAAGTGTGTGTGTGTGTGTGTATGTGTGTGTGAATATTTTGTTTGGGGGTATGGAAAAGGTTTTGTTTGTTTTGTTTTGTTGATGTTGTGTTTTGTTTTTGTGTGTGTTTTATATATAAAACCTTTATTCAGATTATTGTATACTTTCTTAGAATAAAAGATAGACTTAATTTTTTTATTATTGTCTTACAAAAGTTGGAGGCATGGGTATACATGTATAGGTACTTTTTTATTATGGGATAACCTCTTCTCTTAAAAAGTCTTTACTTTTTAAAAAGTCTTTACTTTTGATTTTTCATCATACGGTATTATTATACAGTAAATACATGTAAAATTACGAGGTTTTTGTTTTTGGTATTATGGGTTATGACAATATCAAAATGTATATTATTTCATTCGTTATATTGCTGTATACGTGTACTTCAGTTTAATTTGTATACATGTATTTGATTTATTACCCTTGCATGTATGAAAAATGTGATAGTATCTGAATAAAGGCTTAAAAAAGCAAAAAAAAAAAAGTGTGAGATTTTGTGTGTGGGTATAGTGGAGGAGTTTGCGCGTGTGTGAAAAAGAAAAGGCGAACTTTTAAAACGATTTTTTTTAAACATGAATTTGAAAGTACTCGAGAGTGGTATTGAAAACGATCGTGTGAAAAAAAATAATCAAGTAGGTTTATAAACTTGTTCGAAGTTTCTTAGAGCTCTGGCACTAAACTTATCATTATTTTAATGCAGTGGCGTAATGAAAAAAAGGACCCTTTAAAAATGAAAATCTCATGTTGTGACATGAAGAACCTCGGCCATTTTAAAATGAAAAAATAATTTCTGACAGATTAAAATATAAATACTCAGGGAATAATTTCAATATAGCATTTGCGCCTTTCATTTCAGTTCGTTTTATTCTTCCTTTTCATTTTTCTTTGGTTCTGAGACCCCCCCTGTCCGTAAACCAATGCTTACAAGCATGCCCTGATTAGTAATTGGCTAATACTTTATAGCAAAGTATAAATTACCCATAGCAATCCACCCCCATTTTTAGGGGGGGGGGGTCCTTCCATGCCAGGGGAAATCATCTCAAATGCGTGACGATGCACTTTTTCCAATCACTTATCTATCAATAAATGGCTTTGTTAATAAATCGTAGAAGATAGCCAGCCAATTAATGTGCACTGAAAAGCGTTACGCAAAATATGATCGGCACGCTGCTTAATTAGTAAATAGTTTTTAGCCCATTTGTAAACATCGTACCGATTTGATGAGCGCTGTGATTCCCGCTCGCGTTCAATTGGCTTACGTCACTCCGTGCTATAAACAATCAAAAGGCAAAATACATTTGCTTTTAATCATGCTAATGAAGGTATCATCATTTCAGAAGGATTTACCCCCAACTCTCTCTCTCTCTCTTTCTCCCCCTCTCCATATCTCTTCTCTCTTTTTTTTCCCTTCCTCCTCTTTCACTCTCTCTTTTAATATTTATATCCTTCATTGGATCATAAAGTCATAAGGTAAATTCACAACATTTACAGCTTATTATAACAGATCAGAGTTATTGTGACAGAAAAAAACAACAATACAAAAAAAAAGAAAAAATAGTTTATAGCAATGTCCATTTGCTACATGTACTCGCTGTACATGTGAAGAGTTTAGTTGCAAAAGGGGTTAGGTCCACTTTGGACCATTCCGAGAAAAAAAACATGTTTTTTTTTATTCTCACTTATTGCAACATTCTTATGAGAAACTAAATTGTCATGATGTCCTACCCTATCATGTGAACATAAAAATTGGGTATAAAAGAAATCTACCTGTCTTCGACTTTTTTCTAAATATCTTTAAACAAATTATCATTGTGGACCTAATCCCTTTTGCAACTAAACGGACATTAATCCGATCTCTTTTTATTAAAAAAGTGATTTTTCTTTGCCACTTTCATTCACGTTTTCATTTGAATTTCAATTTTTTTTGTATAATCAGAGTGACTAAACATTTAGAGGTTTTGAAATAGAAAACAAACAAAAAGCTTATGAAGAATGGACCTAACCCCTTTTGACAAATGAGTTCCTTAGAAGAGTTTTGTTGTAAAAGGGGTTAGGTTCACTCCAAGAATTTTTTTTTTAATTCTCCAATGCAAAATTCTTATGCGAAACCGAATTTTCATGATACCATAACATGAGACCATAAAATCATTTTGTATAATATTCTTTTCCATAAAAAAATCTGTGTGGACCTAGCTCCTTTTGCAACTAAACTGAAATTGACCTAACCCCTTATGAAAAAAAGGTGATTTTTCTTTGCCATTTTAGTTCACCTATTGATATGAATTTCAACTTTTATTTGATATCATCTTATAGAGCTACTAAAAATCTATACATTGAGACATAAAAATCAAATTTGATGAAAAATGTACCTAACCCATTTTGCAAGTGAGCTCCTCATGTAAACATGATGTACACGTAGTGTAGAAAAAGACTTGACTTTTCAAAGAAAAATATGAAACTATACACTCTAAAAACACTTAGTAAAATGCTACCCAATATTGTATAGAAATTATGAACTTGCATGTTTGCCCGTTTTTTTTTTTACCCCATATTGGGCAGGTTCAACGCAACATTGCGTAAAATGTACAAAATATTTACAATTTTTTCCCCAACCAACATGCATATTCCCATTTTACCCAATGTTCATGACATTGGGTAAACTCTTTTTTTTAGAGTGCACGTACCTTTTTAATATCAGGGTTACACCTCAAATTTCAGTTTTAAAGTGGATGAAAACTTATTTCGTTTTTATTTTTGCTAAAGTGTATTACAAATCTTTCTGTTTTTTGACAGACAATTTAAAAGCCTCAATGTTTGATAAGACATCCTTAACTTCACCAGTTAAAATAAATAGGACACAAACCTTTCAGTTGGTAGCTCCAAATAGTCATGTAGAATTGCAATCACAAATGATCATTTTTGTTGCCAAATAGGGAGATCTACTTTACAATTACACCCCCGCCATAAATAAACGTGGAGCATAGTTTCTTCAAATTCATTACAAAAAAGATGCAATTCGGCGAGTCATTCTGTTTAATAAACAAAAATCAATTAAGACAATACACATAAGATTTTGAAATAAAAAGATCGAATTCTTTTTTTTTCTTTAGTATTTTTCCCCAATTAATATTTGGTGGAAGGGTTCCTCTCTCTTTCTTTCTCCTTTTCTCTGATCTTAGGTATTGATACTTATGGCCCATTTAAATACATAGGCCCGTATTCTGAAGTCATGTTTAACCATGGACCTATAAGTCCATGGTTTAACTTAGACCACAGTCTAACTCTGTGCTAAAATTATGGGAAGTCAAAAAATAAAAAATTCTGTTTATATTGTATATCTCTTATATTTACTATTTTGTTTCCTTTTGCTTTCCTAATGAAGAAAAATTACTTCAGTTATCATTCCCAGACAGTTATGAACAATTTTGGTGTAAAAATTTAGACCCGAGCTCAGAATACGGTAGGTTACAGTTTAGGTTGGTGGTTTGATATGAGGGAACGGAAGGGGCAAGACAAAAATCAGTCATAGGTCCCCTTTTAAAGGATGAAAGATTGTAAAAGCTTCATGATAAAACTTCTTCTAAGGTTGGATGATTTACCAAAACTAAAAAATAGGCTTCAACTACCTCATATTTGTAATGTACACAGTAAAAAAGCACACTGTTTAAAATTGTGTATAAAGCAATGTTTACAAATGAACCTTACAGTAGTAGTTTAAAAAAATATTTAAAATCCTATCCAACGAAGTTTTATTTGTGATATTTGATTCTCATTAGATTAACCATGTTTCTTTAAAGTGTTAAACATCTACTGCAGTTCATACAGTAAACAGCGTTATAAAACAATTCAAACATTTTTTTACAGAGCAAAACTGTGAGGTAACCGCTTTGTATATAAGAGGTACGTTTTTTTTGTAAGACCCCTGAAAATATAAAACGGTATTTTCATTATAATTCCCATATTTGCGGCAAGATTCGCATTCTTCCCATTTCTGATGCAGCCATTTTTCTTGCACATGTTACAACCCCGAGTCGTGCAAATAACAAGGTGCCACCAAGGTGGACTTCCGTTATTTACTCAGAGGTCCTTAATAACCAGAGAGCAAATATTTAAATGAGATTTCTTCCTATCTTTATCAACATCCAAAATACACACATTATGACAGCCTGATACTTTCTCATTATTGGTTAGATCCCAAAACTTGAAAAGGAAAATCATTTTTTAAAGGATAATTCCAAATTCAAAAAATTGTTTATGTTTCCTAATTGTATAATGAATGAAATCTT
Organism: Lytechinus variegatus; assembly: GCF_018143015.1. NCBI lineage: Eukaryota > Metazoa > Echinodermata > Echinoidea > Temnopleuroida > Toxopneustidae > Lytechinus > Lytechinus variegatus. The sequence goes on from NC_054756.1 coordinate 21,443,206, forward strand.
TCATGAAAACAGAAATGAATTGATTTCGGTATGGTTGCTGTTCTGAATTTTATGATCTTTTTCTTTTTTTCTGTTTCTTCATCTTCTTTGTCTCCTCCTCCTTTTTCTTTTTCCCCCCTTCTTCTTCTCCTTCTTCTTCTTCGTCTTATTCTTCCTCCTCTTCACTAATACAGTGGAATGTTACGAACATTGAAAGAGAAATACTTTCTCGTCATTGTCATGTGAAATGAAGTTTCATTCCTCCCTGAACACGTGGAATTCCATTATTTTGACATTTTGTGCTTCAGGCAATGAGGTCCTAATCATCAAATTCGTAAAATTGAAATATTGTATAATTCAAACAATAAAAAAAAGAAATAGTGAGTGAGTGACATCATCGACTCTCTCATTTGGATGTAACTGGCTCATTCATATACTATTTTGTTGAAAATAAGCGAAACTTTGAAATGTCATAACTTTCTTATTTTACATCCGATTTTGATGAAATTTTCAGCATTGTGCTTGTCTCATTTTTCTCTATTGATTTAAATCAACATTTTTCTGAGGTGGACTTGACCTTTGGTAGAGGTGTGACGAACAGTTCATTCAGACATGTGATGAATGAATTCCACAAGATGTCGTTTGTTAAAAGAGTGATTTTACATTACAGCACTAGACACATTATTTCAGAGGCTTCTAAATTGAATAAAAACCAAAGGGGCATGTGATGTGAAGTAATCTATACTACTACATTATATCATTGCACATGTGCTCGGATTTACAAACAAAATCAAACCTAAACAATTCTTAAATTTCTTATTATGTGATGAATTTTCGAAAGAAGTTCGTTTACATATTTTTTTTCTCGTGTTTAAACAAAACCAACTTCATGTTATTGTGAAATTTCCCTAAAACAGTTATATCGTTTCAGAAGAATACAACTTTGGTGCGTATGGAAAATTTGTATTTTTTTTTAAAAGGGCCGCGCCACAAGTGCAGTGCTCGGGCAATTGTACCCCCATGATCTCTCGAAAAGTGATAAAAGGGGGGGGGGGGGGGAGAGAAAAATTTGGAGAGGAAAAGAGGTGACCGAGTGTGATAAAAATAGTAATTTGCTGTCATACATATACATGTACACTGCAAAAACTGCGGTGTTAATAACACCAAAGAGTGTAAATGTACGAAAAAAGGTGTTGTAATAACACCTATAGGTGTAAAACTAACACCACCAATTTAACACCGGTGTAAAATAACTGTTGTGGTCCTCTATGTACACCGGTTAACACCAAAGTTTTTGCTGTGTAGGTCTATTACCCTTGTAATTGAGATAAAAATGTTAGGTCTTCCCTCCCCCTTATCAAAATATCGGGGTGGCGCCCTCGGTTGCAACTGATGGGCTTACGATTGTAATAATAATAATAATAAAAATTCACACTTACCTTCGTCACCACTACGTTTCTTCTTGTTTTATATGAACGAAGTCTGTTCTTGCGCGTTCAGATTTAATAAAGCAACCTTTCTAAAATATAGGCCTACTCAGGATGCTATTTAAAGCACGTCAACCCTTCAAGTTGAAAGTCTTATATCGGTGAAGGTTTCTCCTTGTGTTGTTTACAAGTTGTCCAAACTCTCTATCCAACATGTCCAGCAAACGGAAAGTCACCCAAACGTTTCGTATCAAGGCCGGGGATGTACTGCAAAATCTGTGACCATTAAAGTTGGCGAACTAACATTTTGTACTGTTGATCAAAATACTAACAAACCAACAAGGTCGACTTCTACATTAATGAGCAGTGTATGAACAAATATTAGAATACAAATGTCTTTTTGAATGTCACTCAGGACGAGTCACTGTATCTTGAGGAGTTCGAATTATTGTATGGACTCTCCGATCACAAGTCCAAATGGTCAGTTAAATACCTCAATGCCGCCGTAATTGTTTAGGCATGACCGGAGAAAGATGAAAATGGGATGTAGCCTGGGAGTGACCAGCGCATTAATTGCCTTCAGTATGGGAGAGATAACGGCGCACTCAGCTTTATCACTCTTGTCGATGGTGAAAATAACCAAATTGATAAACTGGCAGATTGGTGGTTGGTTATCAAACTACAGATGAATCCAGAATGCCGTCATTCGTGTCATTCGATTTGTCATAAATGTATTTTACTTCGAACGGGCGGTCAATTACAGGTCTGAGTCCTTGATGGGCAAAAGAGGCACCAGGGGTTCGTCTCATTAAGACTATAACAAAAACGATATGGTTAAGTTTGTCGTGTAACTATTAGCATGGAGTCCTTGATTGTGATTGGATGCTAAGCCCTGTTACCATGGTAATTGACATGACAAAGTGACCGTAGTTGTATTTCTTTATGAGTCGGGGTCCAGGACGGGCTAAAAATGTTATCCCATTTCTAGCTAGCCAATCACTTGGCACCTATATGAGGACCTGGCGTTAACTATTTAGCTGTTCTGAAACGTTTACACAACAGATAATTACGGTTATGTAATCAATGCATGGTCATCATCGCATTTCCCGCTCCCTGCCCCAATACTAGTTATACAAAGTTTACAAAAAGACACTTTGAGTAAAATTCTAATTGAAAAAAAAAGATATAATTTCTGGAATGGCCGAGAGGGAGGGGGGGGGGGCGGCTTGGGAAAATCTCGCTGCTGCCTTGCCAACCATGATTCGATGAATGCATTGTGAAGTTATTAACATAATGAATATGAGAGAAGTAGGTAGAGTAAGGAGTTACTTGGGGAGAGGGAGGGGAGAGATGTTTGTGTGTGTGTGTGTGTGTATGGGTGTGTGTGGGTGTCGGTGGGTGTGTGTGTCTTTGCTGTGCGAGAGTGTGTGATTGCATGTGATAAAAAAAGATACATATTTTCTGTCTGTATACCAACACCAACTAAGGGGAGAGATGTGTGTGTGGGTGTCGGTGGGTGTGTGTGTCTTTGCTGTGCGAGAGGGTGTGATTGCATGTGATAGAAAAAAAACAGATATATATTTTCTGTCTGTATACCAACACTGACTTTGGGGAGAGACGTGTGTGTGTGTAAGGGTGTGTGGGTGTCGGTGGGTGTGTGTGTCTTTGCTGTGCAAGAGTGTGTGATTGCATGTGATAGAAAAAAGATATATATTTTCTGTCTGTATACCAACACTGACTTTGGGGAGAGACGTGTGTGTGTGTAAGGGTGTGTGGGTGTCGGTGGGTGTGTGTGTCTTTGCTGTGCAAGAGTGTGTGATTGCATGTGATAGAAAAAAGATATATATTTTCTGTCTGTATACCAACACCGACTTATGCACATCAACTCCACTGCTAGCACCACCACCACTACTTTAATAATAAATAACTATTACTACTACCAGCACCATAAGCACTATTACTACTACTACTTTTACAAAAACCTTTACCACTATCACCACTACTATACCACAACCACCACCACTACGACTACTACTTCTACCACTACTGCCACCACCACTACCACAACCACCACCACCACCACTATTACTACTACTGCTACTACCATCATCACAACCACCGCCACCACTTCTTTGATTACTACTACTACTTATCCTCCTAAATTATTTTACAAAAAAAAGAAGTGCAGTATATTGAAACCAAATTCTCTTCCATCTTAGAGTATTATCCGTCTTGCAACTAACTACTACCTTTTTGTTTTCTGTCTACCATGTGAGTAAAAAGAAACTTGACATCTTAAAAATCCCCAATTGTTATATACACTCGGCAAAAAAAGTTCTTGGACACTTATAAAAGTTAAAATATTCCATATCGATATTTGATTAAAGGCAAATTATTGTATGTCATCCATGACGACCAGACAATATTCCTCTTCCAGTATGACATGACATTTTCATGTGAACAGTCATGCACGGGTGGTTAAATGCTTTAAACAATAGCAATGTCACCAAAAGAAAATTGCAAGAAATGGACCATTCAAATGCTAATGATCATGGCCATCCTGTAGGCATACATTCAACAATTTCAAGACACTGTGGTTATCATTTGAATTGAATACTTAGGGATGCATAATGAGATGAATCATTTGGACACTCTACTTTCTAGATGACGCTTCCCAACAAAGAGCGTGCAAGAGCAATAGGAATGTTGCAGTCTGGGTAGTCATATTTAGACAAGTAGCTCGATATTTCCAAGTTTCACCAAAAACAATTTCAAATTTGAACCAGCGGTATATGGCTACTGATAAAGTTAGAGACCGCCCTAAGAGTGGTTGACCTAGGGCCACCACCCCTGCAGAAGAGGATAATTTTTTTCTGCATATGCAAAGATACTGAAATTTGACATTTTTTTTTCATCGACTAACTTTGACTTAAAATTCCAGTGGAATAGTGATGCATCCAAGTTGGATAACTTTCTCTTCACTTTTAGAGTGGTATTTGAAGTTTGTCTTTATCGTTTAATGGATATTTATGCCACACAAACTTTCACAACTGAAAGAATGACTAATCGTTTTCCTGCAATTTTCTTTTACTGACGTTGCTTTTGTTTAATGCCTGTAACAAGCCATGCACTGACTGATCCATTTCTTGCAATTTTCTTTTACTGACATTGCTATTGTTTAAAGCATTTAACCACCCATGCATGACTGTTCACATGAAAATGTCATGTCATATTGGAAGAGGAATATTGTCTGGTCATGTTGACATACAGTAATTTGCTTTTAATCAAATATCTACATGGAATATTTTAACTTTTATAAGTGTCCAAGAACTTTTTTTGCTGAGTGTATATTAAATTGTTATATATGGCCTGAAAGAGTATGTCCTCCCAAATAATTTGATACCATATTTATGTGATATGTGTTTACGCTTGGATGATTAGTAGGTACATGTATTCTTTGCCGTGATGCAAATTTTGATTTGCACCAAAGTAATGTATGACTGCAATGAACGAATCCAGAGGACAATGATGTCATGACCCTACAAGGGTTGCATTAAAATCCATTGCAAAACACCTTTACAATAATTAACAGTATTATTGATTAAGAAACACTTTAGTATCAATATACTAATTTCATTAAAAAGGGATTTTCAAAACTGTTTACTAATTCATGTAGGATTATTACATCATTGACATCTGGATTCATTCATTGCAGTTACGCCTTACTTTGGCACAAATCAAACTTTACATCACGGCAAAGAATACCTCCTGATCATTCAAGCGTTAACTCATATCACAAGAATGTGGTATCAAATTATTTTGGAGAAAATACTGTTTCAAGCAATATATAATGATTATGCATTTACGACATTTTTCTTCTTAAATTGGGAATTTGTGAGGTTTCTATCTTTATTTACTCACAGAGTATATCAAAACCATACAATTTTTCATCATAAAACTGTTTTTCTTCCCCTTACTATCACTTAGATAAGAAATACTCTCTAGTGACCTATTCCGCATAAATTTTTGGAGATAAGATCAAGAAAGAATACAGGGCTGCATCAACAAATGCAAAATTTGCTTCCTGATCATAAAAGTTTAATACATATTTCCTAGTATAGTATCATCAATGTACATTTATACACAATATCACTTTTTTTCTAATTGAAAAGAACAGCAATTCGACAGAAATTCAAACAAGAATTTACAAACAAATCATTATTGAGTAACATTATCTCCTATTGCACTGTATAAAGAAAGTGTCCATATAAAAATTAGAAGTAAATAAAACTCTGTATGTACTAGTTGCAAGCAAAATACATAATTATCAAAATCACTATCAATTCTCCTAAAAGAAGAAGAGGTTCAAATTTCCTACTAGAGAAGTCAATTCCTTTTTCAACCTCTTTTGGATAAAGGTAAATGTAAAAGCTCAAATGAGCTGAAACTGTTGCTTACTGAATTCCGTAATCCCCATAGGCTTTGCACAGGGACCACCATGTCCCAGTAAGCAATGGGTTAACCAGTCGACTACTGAATTCCGTAATCCCCATAGGCTTTGCACAGGGACCACCATGTCCCAGTAAGCAATGGGTTAACCTGTCGACTACTGAATTCCGTAATCCCCATAGGCTTTGCACAGGGACCACCATGTCCCAGTAAGCAATGGGTTAACCCGTCGACTACTGAATTCCGTAATCCCCATAGGCTTTGCACAGGGACCACCATGTCCCAGTAAGCAATGGGTTAACCTGTCGACTACTGAATTCCGTAATCCCCATAGGCTTTGCACATGGACCACCATGTCCCAGTAAGCAATGGGTTAACCTGTCGACTACTGAATTCCCTAGTCCCCATAGGCTTTGCACAGGGACCACCATGTCCCAGTAAGCAATGGATTAACCTGTCGACTACTGAATTCCGTTATCCCCATAGGCTTTGCACAGGGACCACCATGTCCCAGTAAGCAATGGGTTAACCTGTCGACTACTGAATTCCATAATCCCCACAGGCTTTGCACAGGGACCACCATGTCCCAGTAATCAATGGATTAACCTGTCGACTACTGAATTCTGTAATCCCCATAGGCTTTGCACATGGACCACCATGTCCCAGTAAGCAATGGCTTAACCTGTCGACTACTGAATTCCGTTATCCCCATAGGCTTTGCACAGGGACCACCATGTCCCAGTAAGCAATGGGTTAACCTGTCGACTACTGAATTCCGTAATCCCCATAGGCTTTGCACAGGGACCACCATGTCCCAGTAAGCAATGGGTTAACCTGTCGACTACTGAATTCTGTAATCCCCATAGGCTTTGCACAGGGACCACCATGTCCCAGTAAGCAATGGGTTAACCTGTCGACTACTGAATTCTGTAATCCCCATAGGCTTTGCACAGGGACCACCATGTCCCAGTAAGCAATGGGTTAACCTGTCGACTACTGAATTCCGTAATCCCCATAGGCTTTGCACAGGGACCACCATGTCCCAGTAATCAATGGATTAACCTGTTGAAATCCTGAATTCTGTGATTCATATAGGCTTGTACAGGGATCACCTGGCTCGGGGGGGGGGGGGGGGGGTTGGTAACATTTGCTGTCTTTACTACAAATTTTGTTCTTTATATCCTTCAATGTTCAAATATTGATTTCTGCAAACAATACTTTGCAAAAATGACAAAAAGATACTACAAATTGTCGGCAAATTTTTACATCATTAACAAGCACCAGGTATCAAATTTCAAGTACTTTCACAAAATGATTGACTGATTATCATTTAGTATGTCTGTACCAATAATACCATTCTGAATCAATAGCTTGTTCCAAACCAAATTCAAACTACAATGTATGGCACTGTACATATTTATATAGCAGCACAAAGGCCTTTGCAGTCAAAGAGTACAATATGCTACCATATGCCGTAAACATAAATCTTACTCGATGTTTCTTTCACCACATATATCTGCTCTAGATTAGTACAAATACTTTTGCTTTGGTTAAATACTTTCGCAAAGATACAATGTATGAAATGCATGCATCTATTTTCTTTTACGACAACTGCTTCATCCAAACACTTTTAATACAAGATTATATCACGGCGAGCAGTGTATAAAGCTTAATTTGCATAATCATGATATAAGTATTTTTTCTCTCCAAGCTAAAACTTCAATGGAGTAGTATCCTAAGTACATGTATGATCTTGCACATCGAACCCAAGCCTTGCATATTTTAGGTCAATGTCACTTTTGTCAAAATCTTGCACAATTTGAAGTTAATGTCAAAGCTCTTGCCTTTGTGTGATATTTCAGTCAAGCAACCTCGATTTGTTTCAGCGCTGTACCATTCATTATTTTATGCATGCTCTGGATATGCATGTGCATATAAAGTGAAAAATTGTCTTGGTAGGGGAGAACAGTAATGGCAAAAAGGGATTGTAGAGACTGCTTAAGGGTCAAAGCCACCCCAAAAAATATTGAATTGAATCAATTGAGGAAAATCAGACAAGCATAATGTTGAAAATTTAATTGAAATTGCATATACAATATTTAAGGAAGAAATGACATTTTAAAGTTTTGCTTATTTTTCGCAAAACAGTTCTATGCACAACTCGGTGATATGCAAGAGAAAGAGTCGATGTCCCTCAATCACTATTTCTTTTATTTTTATTATTTCAATCATACAATATTTCAATTTTTACAATAATGACCAACTTGACTGAACCCCCAAAATACTACAACAATGGTAGCTTCACATGTTCAGGGAGGAATAAAACTTTATTTCACATGACAATGAAAAGAAAACTAAAATATTTCATATTTCAAATAATGAAATACAAAATAGTGAGTGATGTCATCAGTCCCCTCATTTATCGAGCAGGATGTGCATATATCTGTTTTGTGAAATTAAGTGAAAAAGTCATAACTTTCTTATTATACATCTGATTATGATGACATTTTCAGCATTATGCTACTTAGAGTTTTCTCTTTTTACTTAATTTAACTTTTTGTTGGGGTGGATTTGCCCTTTGATAAAGAGCTATTAGTGAGTATAAAGAAAAGGGCACAGGTCACATAGCAAAGCACCTCCAATATGAACGTGATTGGGAAACATTTTAGGATGAGAAAAAAAATCTAATGCTAATATCTGAAATGGGATGAATGAATATATCAGCTATGTAGTTGAAAGATAAAATGAAAGTCTCTTATTTCTTACAGTGATGGGAAGGAGCCAAATACTTCAAAATTGTATCACTCCATGTTAACTTATTGTTATCATTATAACATTACTTTTGCTTTACCTGTTAGGTTTGATTTTTGTTTCACTCTTGAACATTTAAAACTTTAAAACAACCTTAATATGTAAGATTGCAATGTGTCTGCATTTTGAAGTAATGAAACTTTGAGCCCTCCTTTTCTAAAACAAGTGGAATGCCTCTGGCCGTCTCACCTGCATCACGCGGTTCAATATAGCAGCAGTGCTGACTTTGCATACTACTCTAACTCGCACAAGATGTTCAGTGATACATGGTTACTCTTATGTCCTCTTTTTATGAACTAGACCAATAAACTTACAGAGATATGATGGTTATTCAACAAAAAACCCCAACATGGTCAAAGTTCATTGACCTTACATGACCTTTGACCTTGATCATGTGACCTGAAACTGGAACAGGATGTTCAGTGATACTTGATTACTCTTATGTACAAGTTTCATGAATCAGATCCATAAACTTTCAAAGTTATGATGGTAATTCAACAGATACACCCAATTCGGCTAAAGTTCATTGACCTTTGACCTTGGACATGTGACCTGAAACACGCACAGGATGTTCAGTGATACTTGGTTACTCTAATGTCCAAGTTTAACGAACTAGACCAATAAACTTTCAAAGTTATGATGGTAATTCAACAGATACCCCCGATTCGGCCAAAGTTCATTGACCCTAAATGACCTTTGACCTTAATCATGAGACCTGAAACTTGCACAAAATGTTCAGTGATGCTTGATTACTATTATGTTCAAGTTTCATGAATCAGATCCATAAACTTTCAAAGTTATGATGGGAATTCAACAGATATCCCCAATTCGGCCAAAGTTCATTGACCCTAAATGACCTTTGACCTTGATCATGTGACCTGAAACTTGCACAAAATGTTCAGTGATGCTTGATTACTATTATGTCCAAGTTTCATGAATCAGATCCATAAACTTTCAAAGTTATGATGGTAATTCAACAGATACCCCCGATTCGGCCAAAGTTCATTGACCCTAAATGACCTTTGACCTTAATCATGAGACCTGAAACTTGCACAAAATGTTCAGTGATGCTTGATTACTATTATGTCCAAGTTTCATGAATCAGATCCATAAACTTTCAAAGTTATGATGGGAATTCAACAGATATCCCCAATTCGGCCAAAGTTCATTGACCCTAAATGACCTTTGACCTTGATCATGTGACCTGAAACTTGCACAAAATGTTCAGTGATGCTTGATTACTATTATGTCCAAGTTTCATGAATCAGATCCATAAACTTTCAAAGCTATGATGGGAATTCAACAGATATCCCCAATTCGTCCAAAGTTCATTGACCCTAAATGACCTTTGACCTTGGTCATGTGACGTGAAACTCATGCAGGATGTTCATTGATACTTGATTAACCTTATGTCCAAGTTTCATGAACTAGGTCCATATATTTTCTAAGTTATGATGACATTTCAAAAACTTAACCTCAGGTTAAGATTTCGATGTTGATTCCTCCAACATGGTCTAAGTTCATTGACCCTAAATGACCTTTGACCTTGGTCATGTGACATGAAACTCTAATAGGATGTTCAGTAATACTTGATTAACCTTATGGCCAAGTTTTATTAACTAGGTCCATATACTTTCTAAGTTATGATGTCATTTCAAAAACTTAACCTCAGGTTAAGATTTGATGTTGACGCCGCCGCCGCCGTCGGAAAAGCGGCGCCTATAGTCTCACTTTGCTTCGCAGGTGAGACAACAAGAAAACAAAATCAATACCTGTGATATTTTCTCCTATTGTGATATTAAAAATATTCATAAAATTGATGTTTGTAACACATCAAATATATAATCTTTTTTTTTGTTAGATTCATGGTCTCTTTGGTCTTCCTCTTTGATGTGATATTAAAAAAATCTATTCTCTTGTTCCCTTTATTTCAATTTCACTATTCTAATCATCAGTCAACAGGAAATGGATATATTGACCTTGAGGTACAACTTTGGTTTCCGGGTCCCATCTTACATAGAGTTGCAATTGATCCGATAAACCACAACTGTGGAAAGCCAGCAACGTCAACACATAAAATGCATGTTTGTTCACAATACCTTCTAGATATGATGAATATTTATATTCTTCTTTTCTTGACAATTCAGTAAGCTACTCTTTGCTCACAAAAGGACATTGTACATATTTCTTGTAAGAAAAGAAAGATCACATTGATAGATTTCCATATACTGTAGTTGAGGATGTTCGGATCAATCAAAACTCTTTGAAAGATAGGAGCTAGGTCTATGAAACAACTATTTTACATCTTCAATTATGAATTTTTATCAAATGCAGCAATAATGAAATGGCACCATATATTACATAATGTAGACAGTATAATACAAGGATAACCTAATAGGTATACATCATTACATATATATGGTATTGTAATTCACTGCTCATACATCCATGTTAACAAGTAATATACAAAGACAATATAAACAGAACTTTTCCCGGTTATATTCGAGATGAAAAATACCTATAGGATTCTTTTTCAGTATAAATGCAACTACCTGACAATTTATATTGATTAATGCTATCATCTGAAAAAACCCACCTCAACGGAAAGTTGGTTTTAGTATTAAGAGAATAGTCAAAGAATTACAGCACTGAAAACTTCGTCAAGCTGAAGTAAGATAGGCGATCATGGAATTCTAGTTCCCCTGGTTTCAAAAAACTTTGGGGTGCACATCATGGTCGGTTGGCAAAATACCAAACCTTGTAGGCATTATTTCATTTCTATTTTCTGACTAGAAATATTCCATATTTTTCATCCGAATATGTAAAACATGGTTGAATATTCATTAACCTTAAATTCATTGTGATTTGTTGAAGAGGTTCTAATCAAATCAATAAAAATTTAAATACTTAATATATTTTGAATAATTATAAAATAAATAATGAATATTAAGATATTCTTGACATTAATCAATGCTTTGTAAAATTTAGATGAATTTAAAAATGCCATAACTCTTCTGTATTACATTTGGCTTTGATGAAACTTTCAGTGCTTCAGTTATTATTTTAAGTCTTCAGTCTATTCAAGCTATTTGTTGTGAACTAAGCCTCCCAACAATCTGTAATTACAGATTGGTACATACTCTGTGAAGTGCGTCCCAGAAAAAAGAAAACCGAGATTTATCGATGATTTAACATAACTTAATCACAAATACAATAGACAAGTGATGCACCATTGCAATGCTTAGAATCTCCTCTTTCATCTGAAATTACTTAGATTATTTTTCATTCATGCATGAGTGAGCAAAACCACTTTGAAGAGGGGATACCAAAAAGTCACTTGGCGGGCTGTATCTGGGTTTCAAAAAAAAAACACATTTTAAAAAGTTCAATATCTCTTCTTTGATTTGATACCTCAATTACAGAAAATGGTCAAGAAATAATTAAGCTCTGCTTATTTGATGTAAAGCTTGAATTTCAATAATTTCATAAAATGAAGAGGTTTTACAGGCTAGCGTTCCGAGTCAATCGACACTCCGTTTTGTTGACGATCAGCCATGCATTAAGTCTTTTGTTAACTGTGCGATAGCTTCTGTGGGAAACCGGTGAAAACTTGTTTATTTCATGAAATTATGGAAATACAAGCATTTGTTTCGAGGGAACAGAACATTTTTAGTTCTTGACCATTTTCTGTGATTATGGTATCAAATAAAAGAGCAGATCTTAGGAATGTGATTTTCTTTTTGAAATTCAGATACCCCTACAAAATAAGTTTTTGGTATCCTTTTTTCAAATTGTTTTGCTCACTCATGCGTGAATGAAAAATAATCTAAGTAATTTCAGGTGAAAGAAGAGATTCTAAGCTTTGCAATGGTAGGTCACTTGTCTATTGTATTATTGATTAAGTTATGATAAATCATCAATAAATCTTGGTTTCGTTTTTTCTGGGATGCACTGTACATATAAACACTTTAGATCTGCAATATCTCTGTAATGAGTTAATACTTTACTTAAAATGGCTAGTTACTAGGCAGTTTCAAGCAGTTTATTTCAGATATATATATAAGCAAAGACAATAAGCATATCTTAAGTACAGTTGCTGCAACTTACATATTTTTAACATACATATCCTTCTGTAAGTTCAGTAGCTATAACGATGAAAGAAAGTGGCTTCAAATGATCTTATTTCTAGCAACCATGATCGGCCACAGAAAAAAAAGTTGGTATATGATATGATGACTAGTAGAATGCATTTTAATTTGAATACTTTGTAAATTAGCCAATGTCTTAATTAGAAAATGGCATTTATTCCTTAATTTTGATTTGAAAATGTAAAGGGCTTCAGCTACATAATTTTTCTTCATCTTTGAGTACAATTAGCATAGAGAGTGCTATGTAAGCAAATAAAGTTGTAGTATCAGTGATGATAAGTCTTCTTAAATACCACAAAAGATATTCTTACACTCTAAAGGCGGTGCTGCACCATCCCGAGTTTGCTCAATCTCGAGATTTTAGCCCAATCAGCCCTCTTCGCGGTTAATCTTGAGATTCAAGAAACCCCGTCTCCTTCATCGCAAGAAGAGCGATTCCTGCTCGAGCGAGGCATCGATGCATTATGTTCTGAAGCCGCAAATAAATAATTCCGAGTGCGTCTGCACCTATGAATTTGCGCGATAATTTGTGAAATAGCACGCTATTTTGCAAATAATCCCAAGTTGACTTGGGATTGCAGTCTCAAGATTAATCCTCCGAACTAGCACAATAATTGCATCTCCATTGCAAATGATCTTGAGATTGTTCAGATCAGGATGATATGCTGGATCAGAAATAGCGCGCTAATTTGAAAACTCGGGTGGTGCAGACGGCCCTAAAGAGAAGTTTACCCTCTAAAATGACAGGATTATTTCTGATATCTAAGATATAGAAGAAATTTGGTGTAAATTTACATGTAGATTAAGATTTATTTAATATCAAGAAAATTTTACCATGCCAATATATTGACATTGAATTTTCAAAAATATTTTGCAATGAACATGTTTTGATGATGGTTATCTACTTCTAGATAGTCACATTTGCGTTAATATGATAAAGAATGAAAGACTTCATGTCTTTTATACAATACTAATAAAAGTCATTACATTTTTACAGTTTACAGCACCATTTCCATCAAACGTTGAATGGTGCTACATCACATAATGAATGAAAGAAAGTAGTAATAAATACAGCATAAGAAAGATTATGGGATCAAATGTGATTGTCTTTTTTGGGAACAAACATTTATTGGAATATAATCTAGATTTTACAACCAAGTTACTTGTGTGAGGTAAAAAGAAACTCAAGCCGGTGTAATAATGCTGCATTAACATAGAGAGCAAGTTTGACTTGTGATACAAAAAGTGATGGGTGAGCAAGCTCCTAATTACTATCATTTATAACAAGCTTTGTAAAATGACCCTTAGGAATGTTTATGCTGATGAAACAGTGTTTATCCCCTCAACTAAGATGCCACCGGATTCTTCAATTCCCAAAGGTCCTTCTTCAACATATACCCTATTCTCACATTGCCCCTCAGACAATCTTTCACTCCATACTATCTTTAAGACCGTACATGTACTATAATTTTCCTTTTCGCACTGGCCAAATTTTTTGCCTAACCCAGCGAAGGAAATATTTGCTTTTCTCACGCTAGATGAATTAAGTCATGAGCGGGCGCATCGAGGTCTAGTAGTTCTGACTCTCACCTTTCAACCAGAGGGTCGTAAGTTCGAATCCTAGCCATGGCGCATTTCCCTTCAGCAAGATATTAATCCACACTGTGCTGCACTCAACCCACGTGAGGTGAATGGGTAACCGTAAGGATTAATTCCTTGAATGCACTGAGCGCTGATGATGGTAGCTCGAGCTAAAGCCGGGGTAATAATAGCAGTTCTTTGTATCCTCAAAGGCAAAAAGCGTTACATAAACCAGCTATTATTAGCAGTAGCTATTAATGAGCTCTTATCTCTGACGATAGTGCTGGCTCAGTTGCCCTGATGGCATACATCAAACACTGTCCTTGCCTTGGCCGGGTTTCTTTTCTCATGATGACTCTTAACCCAAAACTTAATGCCACAACTGCCCGGCTAAATTTGCTTGGCTAACCCTGATATTTTCCAGGACCAAACAATCCCATACTTTAAGTGGGGTAGGCCCACTTTGCATAAAGGTTACAGGAATAGAAAGAGGGCTAAGCTTAACCCTGTACTATATAGGTAGGGCTAACTTGCCAATTGACCCCACCTATATTATGGGGTTAAGGAAAATTTTGCCTGTGAGAGGGTATTAAGATTCTTGGAGTGAATAGACTAACAACGTATATTGATCACTTCCGAGGGACATGCTCCACTTTCGGGTCGTAGCGTATTGCCTTGACGCGGTAGAACTTGGTACCTACTGCAACCTTGAATCTATTCTGGGCCTGGGAAACAAATTAAAAAAAATAATAATGATTACTATTTAGGCAACATATCAACTCGACATCAATAGCTCAAAGCCCTTTTAAAACTGACAATATCGACTCATCCAGAAAGATGATTATTATATTAATATGAACACTCCTCTCCAATGGCGATAACAATTCCTGCCAACTCAGATGAGCAAGCAAACGGTAAAGGATGCAACACAACATCTTCTATTCTACATGACTATAATCATATCCCTATTTTAAAAAAAAGCCCATTTGCGAATTTATAACACAATATAAAGAACAACAACCAAACTTACAGAAGCTCACTTCTAATCCAAGGAACGAAAAAAAAATATATAACTGGCGGAACAGGTAATTTTAATAGGGCATATTTCAAAGTCACATACATATCTTTGAAATATAAATCATGGAAATAATTATTGGACTTTGACAAATGAACACTGATAGGAAAGTGGTTTTATAATTATTTCTCAAAGTGTACATATCAAAAGATTAATACATTCAATGTTGTGTGAATCTAACAGATTTACTTTTATAATTACAATCGTTAACAAGAAGCTTCACTTTGATAAAGGGACTTGTTAAAGAGAAATGCCAGTAGTTGCAGTAAACACTGATTTCATGAGAAAGTCTGTAAAACCAGGCTTAATTGTCAGTACATGTATATCACCAAGGATCTAGATCTGGTACAGTTACATAAACTGAACTTTGTGAAAGCTTGAAATCTATGCTGAAAAATGTTCACACTGAAGATTACCAACACAGATGAGCGCACGTGGGACAGTGTATTATTATTGCCTTGAATGTCGGCCAGACGCTTGACCCGAATCCCGTGCTTATTTGATAATTTCTCAGCAATAACACAATTTCTTCCAGAATCCTTTGGCACATATTTTTATTTATATAAACAGACACTTTGGTAGTAATTTCATTTGATTTTGTACGAACTCATTTTGATATTGTTATTCAAAACTGGCATTTACCTTTACGCTCTAAGGATGAAGGGAATAATAATACATTTAGTAACTAAGAAACATTGCGGATTCTCACCTTCTTAGCTTGGCAGTATTCCTTATCAGTAATACGAGCAATGATCCAACTGCTATATGATAAAAGAATTAGAAAGACAAGGGAGAATGTAAAAGGTCAATACAATATACAGATATTGACTAATGGGGTGTGTAATATAAACATTCTTTGGACCGCCGGATTTGTATTTTCCCGAGGGGTTATATTTTCCCGAAGCGCGCAGCGCTGAGGGAAAATATGATCACAAGGGAAAATATTAATCATTTAGGTGGTCCAAAGAATGTTTTGTTTACACATCCCATCAGTCAATATCTGTTATATTAGATAGCCTCTAATGATGAATATAAAGTTAGGCTTAACGATGCGTGCAGCATGTTTATAATATTCACAGTGATTGATTGAACTGGTATAGATCTAACGTTAGATCTTGATCTAAGTAACGTTAGTCTAACGCAGTGAATGACCCTTTTCTATTCAAATCAACTTTGTTTAGGCCTAGCCCTATAGATCTAAATCGAAGTTCGAGCCCAGACCAGGTCCAGGACCCAATGCAGGCCGATAATGCATGGTAACATCTAATCCACAAGAGGGCGCCATACACGTAGAAAAATATATTCATGGACCGGTTGGTCAATATATTCATCGAAGGTGGACCGGCTGGGAAAATACATTGATATTGATCATATCACGTGACGCGTTATGGACCAATCGCGCTTGGCTATCTGTCTTGGCTATCTAATATTTAAATTTATTGGACATTTGAATGCTTTAATATTCCTGGGGTATACAATGACATTGCCATTTCATGATGAATTACATTTCATAATCATATTTTTATGTTATTTTATAAGTTTCAAATTTCAAAGATTCCATTTACATGTTTTTTTTTACCCCACCCCTTCCCCTACCATACATGGGGAGGGGGGTTCAAGGACAACAAATATAAATGAGAAGGGGAGCATCAATGCTAAATGAAGTCAGAGAGGAAAAAAAATAAAGGAGAGAATAGAAAGAAACATATTTAAAAAAATACACACAGAGATACAGAGGGGTGTAAAGAAAGATAAAGAGATAGAAAAATGAAAATACGGACAGAGAAGAGATATAGAGAAGGAAAATGAGAAAGAAAAAAAGTTAAAAAGACAGACAAGGAGAAAAAGAAAGAGAGTGAGAACAGAGAAAAAAATAAAGACAGAGAAAAGAGAAAAAAGGTGGGGAATCTGCCAGTACTATGAGAAAATGAGGAAATGTTTCTATGTTTTTATAATAAATTACTAAATTGAAATTGAATTGAGTTGAAACTTACAACTTTGCTACAGCTTGTCCCTTTGATCTGAGACCTAGAGCACTCAGTGATTCAGTGTGTAGGAAATACAGGGTTGGTTCTAGACTGTACACCATGAAGTTCTCCTGTCCTTCTTGAAAAAAGATGAACACCAAATCTCCAAGACTGATACTGTCAAGAAGATAAAACCCAAACAATTGTGAAGATCTTTGTTATAAATAATTCGAGGGATGTATTTCTGGGCCCTGTCATAAGGCCACCGCATACCTTACTACTGTTCGTGATCCGACTTCAGAACAAATCGCATTTTGCTCATTTTCTGAAAATGTTTATGGAACATACATTTTATTTGAGGTTAAAATTAATTGAAAGAATACTAATATAATCATTTTGAAAGATTGCAAGCCTTCATTTTGGAGTAAAGGCCAAATCAGTTTCAAATCACAGCCA
The DNA here is from genome assembly GCF_018143015.1 of Lytechinus variegatus. Taxonomy (NCBI): domain Eukaryota; kingdom Metazoa; phylum Echinodermata; class Echinoidea; order Temnopleuroida; family Toxopneustidae; genus Lytechinus; species Lytechinus variegatus. Next base: position 21,461,099 of record NC_054756.1, read on the forward strand.
ATACTATGACTGCTATGACATCATTATGACTAGATATTAAATTCACTTTTATTCTAAGAAGGATGATAGCATAATCACAGATTTGAAAATAGGTATTCGTACGATGATTTAGAACATTACACAGTCTAAATATTAGCATAAAATTCTATTACATTTTATTCTAAAATTGGGTTGCAGGCCAATCGTAAGGTGTGCGGTCGCTTTACAAAGACTTATGATTGATCAAATCAATTGTAACTCTATTCAAAATCCATCACTGTCTTAATTTTTTTCTTCAGAAAATTTGAACAATGTACGTTGTGAACAAAGAGAAGCACGCATGATTGTCAAGTAAATGATGAATTTATGAATATACATCTTATCTAGAGAATAAGATGAATAAACATGCATTTACATGTCGACGTTGCTGGCTTTCCATAGTTGTGGTTGATTGGATCAATCACAACTCTTTGTAAGATGGGGCCCAGGGCCCTGTTGTACAAAGAGTTATAATTGTCCGATCAATCGCAACTCTGGACGGCCAGCAACGTCAACATCTATTATGCATGTTTGTTAAAAATCTTTCCTAGCTGTGATGTATATTCATGCATTCATTGTTTTCTTGAAAATTCACTGCGTTTCTCTTTGCATAAAAAGAACATTGTGCAATTTTTCGTAGAAAAAATTATGACACTGATGGATTTCCATAGAGTTACGATTGATCGAATCAATCGTAACTCTTTGTACAACAGGGCCCAGGTCACATTCTCTCAGCCTTGGTCTAGGCCCATTGGTCGATTCACATGTACAAAGTCTACGGGAAATTTTCCTCCATCAGTCTCGAGACTTACCAGCCTTATCTACGCCCCAGTCCATTAATGGCTATACATACAACTCAAACAATCTCACATTCATATGATGCCATGTAAACTATTTTGTTACCTGTTGTGTTTAATATATCCCAGTTAGGAAGTATTGGAGTGGATGATAAAAGTAATAATATAGATAATTTTAATTAATATCTTCTGCTGCACTGATGGTTTCTGCCAGATCAGGAACTGAAAGAGCCTCTGCCACTATATTTGAATCATGTCTTACTGTAAACGCTGTTATTTTCGCGCCTCGCGGCTTCAAAACATATTCGCGGGTTTTTAAATTCGCGCTGCACACTCCACTATCACAAAGTCACTTCCTTCTTGCCCATCTGTGAATGGTTTTAATCAAAATTTCAGCAACGAAATTTCATTTTCTGATCATGACTCTAGCTCTAGGGCGGCATAATTCAGCATTGTTTTGATCTAATCATGAGCTTTTGTGACATTTAGTGCAACTTTGCTTTGTGGGGCGGACATTGGGGAAGGCAAAACAAAGGCGCTGCGCTGCTGCTGGCCTGGTTTGGACGGCCGAGCACCGGGGGGATTACAGCTGTTCAAAGTGCATGGGATCAATCAACAAACATGGCGATCAACTCAACGTCTTCTCAAAAACTAAACAGATCTAAAACTCACCAATCAAACAGGGAAAGCAATTTATATTTCAACAAAAATCATAATTCAAATACTGATCTGCGACTGTCAAAAAATGATCGCAGTGCTTTGGAACAAATTCTCGTGATGCACATGAAATTGGGGCTCAAGCTTGCTTGCGTGAATGCCGCCCTCTTTAGATCAAATTATGCAATCTCTTTGCCAAAACGATACATGCAATTGAACCGCGGTTCAAAACTTGCATTAAAATAGATGCTCATAAATTTGCGTGTCTTTAAATTCGCGTTCGCCGATCTTGCCGCGAAATAGGCAAAAATTTCCACTTTTACAGTATACCAAGGGTAGAGTAGGAGTAATTTGCGTTCTGTATCAAGATTTAGAGTTACAAACTGGACTAGAACTATGATTGTATGCATGTAATTGAGTTTTTACAGACAAGTATCAATCGGATGTATGAACATTCTTACACCTCAGTTGATCTCAAATTTATGAGTGTGCCTTAGGCCCATGTTACAAAGAGTTGCGACTGATCTGATCAACATAACCTATATGGAAGTCCATCAATGTAATAATTGTAATAATTTTTCATACAGGAAATTTGAACAATGTCCTTTGTAAACAAAGAGTAGCACATCGAATTGTCAAGACAATGACTGAACGAGTTTACATCATATCTAGAAAACATTTAAAAAAAAAAAAACATTTCATATGTTGACCTTTTTGGCTCTCTATATTTGAGGTTGATTTGATCAATCATTACTCTTTGCAAGACAGGGTCCTGAAATCCAGTTTAACCCTAAAAAGACTGGGGGGGGGGGATTCAGACCCCCCTCAACATTTTTCGCGATAAATCCGCCGCTTGAAATTTTTTTACCGCGTAGTTCGCTGACTTTTTACTTTCAAGTCTCGGGCAACTTTTGAGACCAAAATCGTGACCCCCGGGTACGCCGTTCTGAAATTATGCAACATTTCGTGAGTGCATGCTGACCCAAAAATACTCAAAAACGTGAAGTTGTGTACAAATCCAATGCAAATAGTGTTTTTAGCCAAAATTCATAAATGTATCATTATTTTTCCTTTTACTGCTTAAAATCCAATAATTTTATCTTTTTTATGGTCAAATTAAAGTCCCCAACAATTTCCATTGAAAAAAAATAAAAAACAAAAAGTCGAAAAACAAAGAAATACATAACAAATTTAGAAAACAATAGAATACATAAGAAAATAAATGTGATGTTGAAATCTTTTTAAAATAAATTTGATCAGATATCTATCTAGAGTATTTGAAACAAAAATTAGCATTTTACGGGCATTATTTTATTAATAAGAGAAAATTTATGATTTTACGCATAAATTAGCTTAATGAGCAATGAGATTTTTCGCAGAATTTGATATTATAATTTTGTAGATAATGCCATGGGTAACGCGCGTGCCAATTTTCGTAGCGATCGACAACCGAGACCATGGGGGGGGGGGGGGCTGAGTCAGCCCCCTCCCCCCGTCTTCTTAGGTGTCGAAATAGCCCAGTCTATGTAGGGTTAAAGGGAGATTCTGTTTTACTTGTGATAACTAATCTGCCTTAACGATCCAGACCTGTCAAGATAGATGGTCTACACTAGCAATAAGAATGGCAGAGAGAAGTTTTTCTAAAACAAATGTTAAGAAACTTACTCTGAGATAGCAACTTTCTCCATCCTACCACCCGGTGATGATGTTCTCATGTGGATCTGGAAAAAAAAATAAAACAAAGCGTTCATACAGCACTTTTTCATTGAACATGCTTAGGCCTACATGCTCAAAGCACTTTACAATAAAACATAAAACTTAACAGTAAATTCGACTTTCCAAGTACTTACAATTGTATGAAGGGAATATTACTGAGAAAACTAATAGGTTTTTAGCTTGATTTTTAAATACTCATACTAAATATGAACGGACATTGATAGGGAGATTATTTCAGTTATTAGGACCAGTGAATGCAGTGATACATTGATGTTTCTTGGAATTCATTTTAGGAATATGAAAATAAAGGGCATTTCCTTCAAATAATCAACTTTTTTGTCTATCTGGACCTCAATGTACTTCACACACTGCTCAACCAATTAGCATTTAAGACTAGTATAACTATGAATTAAAAAACAGACCTATCTCTTCAGGAAGGTCAGTTATAAGGGAATGGCCTCGAGAGAAAAATCAGAATAAAATATTCTCAGACGATGTCACAGTGGAGGGCAAAACTAACGGAAACCTCTGCTTTACACCATACAAGCGGAGCGCCTCTGGCAGTCTTGCCTGCATTACGCGATTCAATACAGCAGTGCTGACTTTGAAAACAACTATAAAAAAATAAGACATCATTCTACTTTTTAACCCTAGATGACATTCTACCTTGATTATGTGACTTAGGAGTTGTGCAAGTATTTGTGATACTTGATTACGCCTATATCTACATTTAATGAACTATATCCATAAACTTTCAGAGTTATGTTGGCAAAAACAATTACCCTCAATATAGCCAAAGTTCAATGACCTTGAATGATCTTTGACCATGGATATATGACCAGAAACTCGCACGGAAGGTTCAGTGATACTTGATTAGCCTTATATTAATATTTTAGGAACTAGATCCATAAACTTTCAAAGTTACGATGGTAATTCAACACATACCCCCAACATGGTCAAAGTTCATTGACCCTAAATGACCTTTGACCTTGGTCATGTGACCTGAAACTTAATAATTCATTACCCTTATGTCCAAGTTTCACCAACTAGGTCCATATAATTTTTAAGTTATGATGTCATTTCAAAAACTAATCCTTAGGTTAAGATTTTGATGTTGATTCCCCCAACATGGTCTCAGTTCATTGACCCTAAATGACCTTTAAACTTGGTCATGTGACCTGAAGCCCAGGCAAGATGTTCAGAAATACTTTATTAACCTTACGTCCAAGTTTCATGAACTAGGTCCATATACTTTCTAATTTATAATGTCATTTCAAAAACTTAACCTCTGGTTAAGATTTGATGTTAACGCCGCCGCCGCCGTCAGAAAAGCAGCGCCTACATTTATGATTAAAAAATTGAATGAAATATTACATCAAATCATAGTATGATACACAGCACACTATAACAGTCCTTCACGTTTATAATTTCGTGGAGCTCAATAAATCGCTCTCCTTATTTTTTTCGAGGAGCTCAATTGAGCTTCTCAGAATCGCTCTCCGTGAGGAGCTCAAATCAATTCATTAATACATGTGTGATGAATTGTTGATTTTTCTTAACATTGTATATATGCAATAGCTGTGTTAACTATTAATTAATCTGTGGTGAAACTAGGCCTGGGTCACGTCAATACGTTTACAAGATGTCGTACACGCTCCTGCTAAAAAAAAAAAAAAAAAAAAATGAAAAAAAAATTGCTAAAATTTCAAATTTCACATCTTCAAATCCATGAAATAGCCTTCTTTTTTCCATAATTCCTTGACATTACTTTGATTTAGTTGAAATCTATCAGAAAAATGAAGAATATTCATCTCTTTCCCGACCCTGATTTTAATTTAATCTCGGTAAATATTACAGTCCCATGTAGTCCCATATGTAGATTTTCATGGCAACACCATGGAAGTCTACATGTGGGACTACAATATTTACCGAGGTGAGTTCAAATCAGAGTCGGGAAAGTGATGAATATTCTTCATTTTTCTGATAGTTTTCAACTAAATCAAAGTAATTTCAAGGAATTATGGAAAAAAGAAGGCTATTTCATGGATTTGAAGATGTGAAATTTGAAATTTTTTAAATTTTTAAAAAAATTTAAATCAAAAAAAAAATTTATTTATTCATTTTTTTGAGGAGCGCGATTTTTTGCTCTCTTTATTTTTTTTAAGTAGCGCGGTAGGAGCGCCGGCGCGATCGCGCACCTAAAAAATGAAGGTCTGCTATAAGTGTAATACATTCACAATCATGTTAACATAACAAACATAATTCAAAGAGAAAATAAGAATCTTCCCTACCAGTTGTCTTTTGAGGGTGCTGCATTCTTGTTCCTTGGTATGAAGTAAAGCTTTGAGTTGGTCTCTGGTTTCAGTAACCTCCATCAGACCATCACTGCAAGAAACAAAATAATCAATATCATGACTGTTTATATGGAACTTCTTTGCAGTACATGTACTTCTATTATTAATTGAAAACTACATCCCTCAAGATCCTTACATTCCTCCCCTTCAAATTCTTCCATTACACCCAAACTTTCAAAAACTTGGAGGGGGGGGGTAGATCATTTGTCCACTCATCCTCTTAGAAATGGAACATCCTTCCTGAATACATTAATGTTGACTTATAAAACTTAGAATAAAAACACCTGAAAAACATTTACGTTCAGTTCTCCTTAATTTCCTTTCATTTTTTTTTAATCGCCATGAGCAATATACAGAGTGGATTTGAAATGATTTATTATCATTAAGGAAGCAGTGGGTAAAACTAATGTCTCCCCCTTAGCTTAGTCATTGATAAATGACTTACGTGATTCCCACTTTAAATTAGGAATCAGCAAGGTCCCATAGGTTGAGAAGGTCCATCTATCTCCCATTAATCAAGCCTGATTTCCAACATCATAACTACATGTCAGCCTTTCCCTGAAACAACTGAATATGTGTAACTCAAAGGTTGACAACCAATTACTGAATGTCAATGGCCAATAAAGATCACTGTTGCACATTTCATTACAAAGCAATGACCAGAAACTAACCAGAATTGTTTTCATTATTTCTTAAAACCAAATCCCGCAAGTTGAAGCCTGCGAAGATCCACTCACAACCATTCATACATGAATTTTCGCTGAAAAAACAATTTGTATTGACTTTGAACATAAAAACACGTTTTTGAGCAAGTTTTGGTCTGACGAGCTTACAACTTTGTGAGCAACAATCATTTAAGCTGGGCTACAGAAAACTCCAACAGTATCTTAAGCCACCCAAACACTCAAGAACACCATCTCTAAGCTTGTACCTTTGTGTAGAAACTACCATCTCAGCTGGACTACCCCTGTCATCTTCGTTCCCTGCAGCAAGATCCCCGCTCTTCCTCATCCTTTCTTCAAGTCTCTCTTTCTCCCTGATGGCCTGCCATTCCCTTTCTTGAGCCTTGAGTACGGCAGCTCTTAGTTCCGTATCAAGGTCAGTCTTGTCCATCAATAGCTTCTCAATAGTGTCTGTAGGCCATTTCAAAGAGAAAGAATAATTTGGTGGAAAACAATACAGTGCGCCCCCTATTGGTTGCAGCGGACAGGCCAAAATTTGCAATGCCCCATGGGAAAAAGCCAATATCGAAAATTAATCTTTGTGCCGCACGCTGCATGCATGCAATTATACTGCACCCCCTTGTTGTAAAAAATCATGTAGTCCCTTATATTTAATGCAGATATGTTCTCGATTATCATTTTCCACTCTTTAATCTCTACTTCTGCAAAATGATAAATCCTTTAATGCACACACATGTGTAGTCGCCTTATTTAAAGTTGGATGCTGCTTGCATATGCAATTCATGAATCCCCCCCCCTCAATTTTATCAATATGTAGTCCAATAGCTTTAGATCTGTGCTGCTCTTCAATCAAATTCCCTCTTTCTAGCCTCTAGCCATGCAATATGTTTATCCTTTGTGGCAGAGACCTTTGCAATCGCCATCTTGAATAATATTTGTTGTTTACATTTAAAGGACATGAACCAGGTACCGGTAGGAAATAACCGTCATTGTGGTTGGTTTAGGAAGAGTGCGCCTAACAGGCTGCTTGAAATGCTATGAATCCAGTGACCGGGTAATAATAATTGTGAAGCGCTTTGAACAGTCGTAGATTGATAAAGCTTTATATAGATGCCAATTATTATTATTATTATTATTAACCCAATCAACCCCCCTTCCCATTTCCCAAAATGCAGTTTATCAATATGTAGTCCCATACCTTTAGATCTGTGCTGCTCCTCCACCAATTCCCTCTCTCTAGCCTCTAGTTCTGCAATACGTTTATCCTTTGTGGCAGCCACCTTTGCAATAGCCTTGTTGAAAGACACCTGTTGTTGGCTAGCCGATAGACTGGTGGAAGCCATGGAAGATGTGCTCTCGGTAGAAGAACTGGATGCAGTCTGTAGAAGTTGAAAACGTGGTATATATAAAAAAAAGTCAGAGAATGAAACTCGTATTAATTCGTGAACTGTTTTCAATGATTTACAAAATAATACATATTTTTTAAGACCTGAATTATGTTTGACATATTGAAAAGCCATCGCCTTTGAATTTCTCTTTTTTACAGATAGATGGCGTGATGTAAACGCTGTTGATCATCATCATTATTCATATCCAATTTATGTCATGACAATATAGGCTTGCTCATAGCTAACATGCCAAATGTTAATCTCTTAGACCTTCAGAAATCTACTTGACTTGTAAGACATTCTACTTAAAGCAAGAAAAAGAAACATTTTGCACAATCTGTTCTAATAATTGCAATGGCTTTGGCATTAATCAACTTTTTAAAATTTTGATTATTTTCTATACCTGTTCTGCATCATTCTGGCTTTGTTCAAACTTGGCCATCTCTACTGCAATCCTGATACCTTCTTGTTTCTCCTCCTCCAGTCTCTCCCTCAAAGCTCTTAACCGTTTCTCTCCCTCTTTCCTCTCCTCTTCCACAGCAGCCTCCACACAACTGCTTTTCTCCACGGCGATAGACTCCGCCCACTTAGCATTAAGCTCCTCCTCCTTCTGACAAGTTTCCGCCTTGAGTCGTGATAGAACTTCTTGAAGGTTCTGCACTTGAGCTTCATGTTTGTCCCTTGAGGATGTCACCTCAGCAAGTCTTGTCTCAAATTGGCTCTGCATCTCCTTTTTTATCCTCTCAATACCTTCTGTTTCTTCCGTCCGTCTTCTTTCCATCTCCACTTCATGTTGCCTTCTTGCTTCTTCCATCCTCCTCTCATTCAATTCCTCTAACTCACGGAACTCCTTCAGGAACTTTTCCTTCCATTCGTCTTCTATTTTCCTCATCTCTTCCTCATGCTTCTTCTTTTGATCATTAATTTCTTTGGTTCTCTCCTCCATCTCTTTCTTCTGCTTTTCCATTGCATCTAGACCTTGCTTCTGTTCTTCTTCCAGTGTCTTCTGACAAGATGCCTGCATCTCTTCCCTAGCTGTCCTCAATCTCTCCTCGGCTTCTTTCTCCATCGTTTTAATGACTTCACTGCGCTCCTCCATCAAATGCTTCCTCTGTTTTTCTAACTCACTCTCCGTCTGCAATGTACTGGATCTCTTAAAGTCAGCAAACTCGTCAACATGTCTGCTGTGCAATGCCATTTCAAGTTTATTCAACTCACTCTTGTGCAATGCCCCCATCTCCTTCCTCAGGTTATCAAGTTCCTGCAGCTTCTCTTCTTGGAGCTTTGCAGTCGTTTCCTGCTGCCTCTGAACAGATTCTATTTGGAGCTGCCTTATTTCTTTCTCTTTCTCCTCTATGTTTGCTTCCAAGTCTGTGATCTCCATCTCTAATTCCATCTTCATGGATGCAATCATCTGCTTCTCATCCTCTTCCATCTTTGTCTTTACCTCCTCAAGGTCTTGTTGGTATTTAGACTTGAGCATCTCAGAACTGCTCTCCTTCTCCCTGACTTTGCATTCAAGGTCCATCAATTTTTGATTAGCCACCTCTAACTGTCCATTAAGATCAGAGATCTGTTTGCTGAGCACCTCCTTCTCTTTTTCAAGTCCTGCTTGCGTTTGATCAACGGCTTTTTGAATGACGATTACATGTCTTCTCTCAGAATCTTTGCTGACCTGGTGTGAATATTCTGTGATTTTAGCCACTGCTTCTAGAACCTCTTTTTTCATCTGTTGCCTGGTGTCTACAACAGACTTCTTGATACTCTCACACTTTGTTCTAAGCTCTGTAACATGTGCTTGAACAACCTCATTCAGGCAGTCAACGGTGTTCTGAGATTCCTCAAGACGTTGCGACCGAGTGCTTACGCTTTCCTGCAGGTCACCAATCATGGATTCTGAATCGCTGAGCTTTTTCTCAAGGACCATCTTCCTCTCTTCAAGCTCTTCAAGTATCTTTTCTCTCTCTTGGAGCTGTTGTTTCAGGGTCTGATTCTCCTCCATGGGTCTAAGAACCGGCAGGATCTGATCCATCTTGGCCTTCTTCACCAAACCTTCATCCATGGGGCTACCGATCGCCGAATGAAACTCACTGTCGACTTCAGGAAGCAGAGACGAGAAGGGAGCATCCCTGTAAACGGACTCAAACTTTGCGTCAAGCTCTGGCGTGTCTGGAGACAGAATAATATCATTCGTCTGAGGCATGTCAAGAGATAACAGTCTTGGCTGGCTGAGTTGACTTTCTAAACCCGGTCTATCCCTTGGATCCTTGCCATCCTCGAGTGTAATTGCACCATCAGAGTCATCATCTTTTGATGTTTGATCAGAGATCGCTTCAGCATTGTTTTCAGTAAGAGGCTGTGGAGGCGGTGAGGGCGGAGGATGGCATGAAAGTTCCTCCGAAAGGAGTTCGGTCTGAGTTTCAATCTCTATCGAGAGTGGACGAGATGGCAGCTGCTTAGTATGTAGTGAGGTAACACATGAGAAGTGTTGATTGGATGGAAGCCTGGGAGAAAATAGAAATACAAATAGCACAAATAAGGGAGAATAAGAGAGAGGGTGATCGTTTTTATTTCACAAAGCAAAAAGGGAATTTTACTGCATCTTAAAGAGAAATTCCAGTAGTTGCAGTAAACACTGATTTCATGAGAAAGTCTGTAAAACAAGGCTTAATTGTCAGTATATCATCGAGGATCTAGATCTGGTACTGTTACATTAACTGAACTTTGTGAAATCTTGAAATCTACGCTGAAAAATGTTCACGCCGAAGATCCCCAACACAGATAAGCGCACGTGGGACAATGTATAATTATTGCTTAGGGCGTCGGGCCCGACGCCCTACCCGATTCCTGTGCTTATTTGCTGATTTCTCAGCAATTACACAATTTCTTCCAGAATTCTTTGGCACATGCGTTTTATTTATACAAACAGACACTTTGGTGGTCATTTCATTGGATTCTGTACGAACTCATTTTGATATCTTTACCAAAACTAGCATTTACCTTTAATCTAAAACATTCAAAATTTAGTAAATCTATGGGTATGTTAATTTGTGAGACCTTGCACTTGTACCTTTTATTGGCAAGAATTTCATACCATTTTCAATAACAAAAAATAATCAAGTCTTTATAAAGCAATTGAATTATTTTCCCAAAATGTTTACATCACTCTATAAAGCATACATGCACTTGATCTCAATATCCCACCAATTTAAGTTTCTCTAATGGTGGAACAAAATATTTTATTTAATATGATTGGAAAATATGTACACAAAACTTTGAAAATTACCACTTTACTGTTTACTACAGGATAAATTCTGTCATTCCATTAATATGCTTTGAACAAGAGCGACCCGAATGCTATTAATACCAGGTTAAAGACAGGAATTGATGACTCACTCTAGACTTTCAGCTAATTCAGGCACCTTTTCCCTGAGTAGAAGAATATCTTTGTCCATGATATTAGGTAAGGAGTTGTCATAGTTACCAGGGGGTGTTGTCTACATAACGTAAAAAAAAAAAATACGTAAACACAACTTAGATAGATGGATAGATACATGTAAATGGTATTAAAATTATCCACAGATTGCAGTTAACAAACTGAAATGCATGAGAATTACACAACTAAAAACACAAGTATACATTTTCTTTAATTACATTATACAGTACAATATCTAACATATAAAAATAAGTCATATTCTATATACTGTATACAGTTTTGGTCTCTGGGCCCTCAATGAATAAAAGTCTAATTCATTTCAACTATTTTTCTTTTCAACCAATCTTTTTCATCTCCTGCAATTTCCTTTCATTTACATAGAAGAACTGTATCTGTTCACAAAACCAAAACTCTCAGAAAGTCATTTAATTTATTGAATGGACTTCATATTGTGTTCATCTCTACCCCTATGTGACCAAATTAATCTATAATTCACCTTTGTGTTTTGTTTCTTCTGTTATGCCATCCAATTTACTTTCGGCCTTATTTGTCTCCCCTTACTTCACTCACCCTCTTTCAATATCTCTCACTAGTGTCAATTGATCTAATGGAAAATCTGCATGTTAAGCCTAACATAAAACCTAGCCTCTAAAACTAAATAAACCACCATCCTAATTTTTACATTACTCTGAACGAAAACCTCTATTACAGTCCTTAATCAAAATCTATGCCTTCTGAGATATCAAAGGGGAAGTTCACCCTAAGGAAAAGTTTGTTGTAAAAATAGCAAAAAAAAAATATTGGTGAAAATCCATTACAGATTAAGAAAGTTTCTAGAATTTTAAGTTTTGGATTTGTGACGTCATAAACGAGCAGCTGTTCCATAAATATAAAATGCATAAATTTCAATTTTTTAATGGTTCGTGATGACTCACATTTGTTTTATTTTGGGAGCAAATGTCAAATGATTTGTGTATTGTTATACTGAAGGTACAGTACAAACCAATTTCAATTTTCTGAGAAAATGACATTCCATTGATTTTTTTTACCATACAATATGTAGGAAACATGCTTGCATGTGTCGTCAAAAATCAAATAATCAAAATTCCAATAAATTCTTTATTCTGTGATGAATTTTTCTCAAACCTTCAGCAAAAGGTTTTACTTTTTTTCTGCTATTTTTACAATCAAATGATTAAAATTCCAATAAATTCTTTATTCTGTGATGAATTTTTCTCAAACCTTCCACAATATGTTTTATTCTTTTTCTGCTATTTTACAATCACCATTTTTGCTGATGTGGTTTATGGTGCACCATGTGGAGTATCATAGAAAAAGTGGATAAAAGAAAAAGAAATGCATAGGCGAGAAAGTGGATATTTGAAAGTAGAGTAATCTTTCTTTAATGTAGTCCTGAAAATGACTGTAAACCAGAAGAGATTGATGAGTTGAAACAGCTTGAGTAGTAGGATGGATGAGGAGGTGCTGGCTTGAGTCGGCGAGAAGAGGTGATGAGCAGAAGCAGTAGAAAGACCCAACGTTTCGGGCAGGTCGACTGTCCGTCTTCAGGAGTGTCGACCTGCCCGAAACGTTGAGTTTCTACTGCTTCTACTCATCACCTCCACTCGCTAACTCAGCAAGCACCTCCTCGTCCGTCCTACTACTCAAGCTGTTTCAACTCATCAATCTCTTCTGGTTTACAGTCATTTTCAGGACTACATTAAAGAAAGATTACTCTACTCTCAAATTTCCACTTTCTCACCTATCCATTTCTCTTTTTTTTTCTTCTTCTATCCACTGTTTCTACAATACTCCACATGGTGTACCGTAAACCACATCAGCGATTGTACATGCCACCATGCAAACCTTCAAACAACATCTGAATAACCTTTTTTGTCAAGGTAAATTTCGCCTTAAAGAGACCGGAGCAAATGCCATTTCACCCTCTTAATATCTCTCAGTGGATGAATTAGTACTTACTGCAAACGTTGGAGGCAGTTCATAGAACCCAGGGAAGAGTGCATTGAGGAAGTGGTTATGCATGAGTGAAGCAAACTCTTTTCTCCTCTTCAATTCTTCTGCATGTTCACACACTGATGTCTCACTTATCCTCCCAGACCACTTTCAATGAAGAAAAAAAGGGATATTCAATATCGCATTATCATTAGGTGGTTTCAAACCGCCTCGATCACAAGAATCCCCGTTGAATTACGAGAACTTTTTAAGGCTAAAAAATACCCATTAATTATTCCTGCATTCACACCGCCCCGAAACACATCCTTCGGGATAAGTTCCCGAAGTAACGAGCATGCGCAGTATGGTCTGATAAGCAGGCAAGGGGCGAGATTCAAAATCACCAGCCCAGCAGCCACCCACGCCGCCGCGCCCAACGACACGCTTGGCTAAAAGTTCCCATAATTTGCTTTCACATCGCCAAAATACCTGCGACCTTGGAAAAATCCCCACGAAAGTTCTCGTAATTTCCCCAAGTACCTATTATTTAGCGGGTATTTTCTTACGGGGAAATTACACGTAGTTTGCTTTCACATTACCAAAATACCTGGTATTTTCTGATCGGGGTAAATTTCCCGATCAGAGAATACCTGGAACTGGCGAACTTTGAGGCGGTCTGAAACCACCTATTATGTCATGGTTTATTTCTAACTGGCCTAATGCCAGTTTGTCAAATTGCCAACTCATCTACTACCATTTGGTCTACCATCAATTCGTCCACTTTCCACATGGTCTAATTGCTATTTCGTCTAATAACCAGTTGGTCCCATTGCCAAGTGTTAATTAGGCGATATGAATGAAAATAATAAGGGCATTAGACCAACTGGTTATGAGACGAGATGGTTAGAGACAAAAAGGTGATTAGACAAAGCAAAGATTGGACCAAAAGGTTGTTAGACAAAATCTTGATGGACGAAATGGCATTAAACTAAATGACGACAATGTGCTGAATGGACGAACTGGCCATAGACGAATTGACAATCTACCTATGTCATGATTTATATTCACAATATCTACATGTACTTCTTAGAAATTTATATTCTATAAAGGCTAAACCTGTTTAGTCTACTACATGTATTATTTTCTACTGTAAAATGAAAATTTTATTCAATAACTGTTCATCTAATACCAAAGACTAAAATGGTGTCAGACAAAGTGGATATTAAACAAAGTTGCTCAACTTTGCTCAACTGGAAATTTGACAAAATGATAAATGGGCTAAATTGTGGACTACATGTATAACCTGGGTCTAGGATTAAAGTGATTGGTTAACATTGGTTTGACTTTTTAAAAATCTGAGCTAGAAGGTCACACTTGTCACCTGTGTCTGTGATATGTTACAAAAATGAAGCCCAGAAAAAATTGCATTCGAAAATGATTATTTAGTGCTTCAGAAATTGAAATATAAAGTGACCGGAAACACCATCTTCATTTCATCCCATACACTTATGTGTACTATTTAGGCGTCTATAAGACGCCTATTTACAAAATCGTGGTTTGCCTTGTAGTTTTAGCTTTTCATTCTCAATAATGGCTGTTTTTATTAGTTCTAATACATGCACTTGTACACATGTTTCATCTTGGTTTGAGAATTTTTTAAATCGGCTGCTCACAAAGTTAAACGATACCTTTAAAGGTCAACTCCACCTCAGAAAAATGTTGATTTGAATCAATAGAGAAAAATCAGACAAGCACAATGCTGAAAATTTCATCAAAATCGGATGTAAAATAAGTAATGACATTTCAAAGTTTCGCTTATTTTCAACAAAATAGTTATATGAATGAGCCAGTTACATCCAAATGAGAGACTCAATGATGTCACTCACTCACTATTTCTTTTGTTTTTTATTGTTTGAATTATACAATATTTCAATTTTTACGAATTTGACGATTAGGACCTCCTTGCCTGAAGCACAAAATGTTAAAATAATGGAATTGCACGTGTTCAGGGAGGAATGAAACTTCATTTCACATGACAATGACGAGAAAATAAAAATATTTCATATTTCATATAATAAAATACAAAAGAAATAGTGAGTGGGTGATGTCATCAACTCTCACATTTGGATGTAACTGGCTCGTTCATATAACTATTTTTTTGAAAATAAGCGAAACTTTAAAATGCCATAACTTTCTTATTTTACATCCGATTTTGATGAAAT
The DNA here is from genome assembly GCF_018143015.1 of Lytechinus variegatus. Lineage (NCBI taxonomy): Eukaryota > Metazoa > Echinodermata > Echinoidea > Temnopleuroida > Toxopneustidae > Lytechinus > Lytechinus variegatus. The sequence goes on from NC_054756.1 coordinate 21,476,323, forward strand.
TTTCAGTGATATGCTTGTTGAATTTTTCTCTTTTTATTCAAATCAAGTTTTTGTTGGGGTGGACTTGACCTTTAAACAATATGGGATGAGATATACATGTACCTGATAATAGACAAAGTGGGAGTAAACCAATAGGCAAGTAAGCAATGGACTGCATGTATGTGCATTATACTGAAAAAAAAATCCTTTCAAAAGAAACAAAATAAACAATTATATAGGGGAAGGCGGGGTAAGTTGAGCATAGGGGCAAGTTGAGCCACCAGCCCCAGGCCAATAATGAATGAGTCAGACACTGTGGTGGTGTCATGTATTGATGACCCATAGCATAACCCCTAACCCCACCACAATGTTTTCAACTTTGAAACAAAAAGTAGTTTTTTAGAGGGAAAAATATGAATTTCAGCCAAAAAAGTAAAAAAGAGTGTGAAATAAATAAGTGCTTTATAAACACACACGTCTTTAAATATAATAAAGACATGATAACAACATTGTTAGTCCAGGTATGGATCTTCATTCTTGTCATAGTCTTTTATATGATGGATGCATAATAAATGTGTGGATACAAAATTATCGCACTTAGTTCGGACTGGGGTAAGTTGAGCCGAACAGCATGGGGCAAGTTGAGCCATGGTAATTCCTATGGTAATGTATCTTAAAAAACAAACAAACCATAAAAATCAATTGAAATGCTGGCTGAAAGGAGCAAATTTACATGACTGCTCTTTTCCTTTTAAAGGATGTTAGATAATTAGCAAGTGAAAAGACTAAACAAAAAATTGACATGCTGGTTCTCCCCTCATACACTTTGTACATAGTTTTTGTGGCTCAACTTACCCCAGAAGATGGCTCAAACTTACCCCATATATGGGGCAAGTTAAGCCATTTGACATTGTTTTTTTAAAAGGTCACGATGACTTTCAGTGTGGAGATAGAAAGTTATATATAGGTGGAAAATATTTCAGAAGAATTAAATTTCAAGGCAAGGTACTTATTTCGACAAGATTATTAATCATATCAATTCTAACATGCAAAAAGCAAAAACTGTCACAACTTACCCCGCCTTCCCCTACTGATTGTACCGAAAACATTGGTTTACGGTTCTTGTAGTTTCTCTAATAGAAAACATACAATTTTACAGGTATATTTAGGAAATAGGAAAATAGGAAGGGTCATGAATTGGGTGTAAGTTACCAAGTCATGCATACTAATATGAACAACTTTATGACCCCCCCCCAAAAAAAATAAAGGATATCTACATATCCTTGGCATTAATTTGAACTGTCAGATCAGTCAATTTTGGTTTAAAAAAGTCCTATTCTATACATTCTTAACTTTTTAGGCAGCAATTTATTTTCGTTTTTGAGATAGATGGGGATTTTCACAGCGATGCCATAGAATTTGTTGATAAAATGCGCAATCCCACTGGAAATGGGTACTGCAGCAAAGCAAATGACAACTGCCCGCACTTGATATGCAATTGCCCGGTCAGTCAAATTGTTGTATTGCCACTGCATTTACTTTACACTTGAAAAAGTGGTACGTTTTTACTAATCGCAAGCATTGAAATCAGGGTTGTTGTATCCCTATGGCGTTTTGGTAGGGAAAATCTTAACTGCTCAAACCAAAATTACAAGCATGCAGCTCTATTGCGATACTTTCTCTGATTCTTGGTTTTGTGTAAGAATAAAGATACCAATGTCGAGCAATTGTCTTGATCTTTTCATCAATGTATTTTTGTAGCAATGATTATGTTGTAAGGCTGGGGAACAAAGTGTGGAAACTATAGCAAACTTTGAAGTCAGTAATCTCTAAAATGGGTTAACTTTGCACTGTCAGAAAGTGTGATACGACCGTTCGGACAACCGCCGACGATATATATGCATAGACAGAGATGTTTGCCACTGAGATGAGTTCATCAATTCTATTTATGTTATTTCTGGCGAAAGGAATACAAATAGAGAAAGTTGAAAGTCCCATCAATCAAGGGCCAGAAACTGGTTCTTATTGTGAAGGTTCCCCATCATCAGTGTATGGTTTACAAACACATAAACATCAAAATTAAGAAAAATACAATTCAATAACATTAAAACACATTTAGATAAATAAAAAACAAGCAAATACTGAAGCAATGGATGCACGGACGAGCATGTGTAAAACAGAAATTAGAATAATTTCGATTTACTTACCTCTTGATACTGTGTGTTGTAACGGCGTCTCCTGCACACCTCTACTACAGCAGAAGCGTAGAGCTTTGGCGTCATGCAGACCTGACGGATTATCTCCAAACGTTTGCGTAGTCTCTTCAGGTTCTCATGGTATACCAACATCTTACCATGGACACTGCTGACCTGCTGCTCTACATACATTACCCATCTACAGAGAGAAAGAGAGAGAGGGGGGGGGGGGGGGAGCAGATATAATCCATTAGTCACAACATGAGAACCAATTCATTATTGACATCAATATCATCAACATCATCATCAAAATCATCAATATCATCAACATCCACATCATCATCATTAAAATCATCAACATCATCATCATTAAAATCATCAATATCATCATCATCAACGTCATCATCACCATCAACATCATCAATATCCACATCATCATTAAAATCAACATTGTCATTATCACCATCATCATCAGCATCCTCAAAATCATCACCATCATTAGCATCATCATCATCATCCTCATCATCATCAAAATCATTATCAACACATAAATCACCATCATCATCTTTATCATCATTATCACTCTCCTCATCATCCTCATAAAACTAATCAACTAATAAACTAAAAAAAACTAATCATCACTAATATCATCCTCACCATCATCATCAACAAAATTGTCAACCTAATCATCATCATCATCAACCTCCTCCTACTCCTCATTATCAACATTTTCATGATTATAATTGTCATTACCATCATCGTTATCACCACTGTCATTATATTTACATCATCAGTTCATCACACAAATATCACTATCATTATCCTCATTATCGGTATCATCATTATCATCATTGTTGTCGTCGTCACCATCATCATCATCATCATCACCATCATCACCATCATCATCACCATCATCATCATCACCATCATCATCATCATCACCATCATCACCATCATCACCATCATCATCACCATCATCATCATCATCACCATCATCATCATCATCACCACCATCATCACCATCACCATCATCATCATCATCACCATCATCACCATCATCATCACCATCATCATCATCATCACTATCATCATCATCATCATCATCATCATCATCATCATCACCATCATCACCATCACCATCATCACCATCATCATCACCATCATCATCACCATCATCATCATCACTATCATCATCACCACCATCCATGTCAAAATGATAAGAACTTACCTTAATCTGACATGTAGGTTTTGACAGAGCTCCTCCTTTGCTATCTCACATCTCCTGCTCATGTCTATGAGTTGTAGATGCTTCTTGTACATGACCGTTAGCTGCTGCTGATGACTCAGGCATAGGTCCGGTAGCACTGAGGGGTCTTTCACATTACTAGCGCGGGTCTGGTTCTGAACAAGCCCCTGGATGGAGGTGGCACACACGTATATCATAATAGCAATTTTATTCATCAAAAGTAGCCTTGATTTCAAAAGAAAAGAACCATATTTTGAATCCTTTATCAGGGTATCTACAAGATGGAACAAACATAAGGTGTTTGCACTGGATAATGCTACTGCATTTCATTGTAAAACACCCAAGATTCCTGCAACGCCTCAAACATAAAAAAACCCTGTGCATTTCTTGTTTTATAAAACGAGTTGGCAATATGAATTGTAGTAGAAAGTTCATAATAAAACCTTCCGGATTTTCTAGGATTACACAGCCGAAGATGTAACATGTGCTTTCTGTTATAACATCATCACAAGTGTATCCAGAATGTGTGAATGAGTAAGCACATCAAATAAATGCCATAGCCTTTTCTTTGAAAGAACGCGATTCAGATTTCAGATGGAATCTCAATTTTTACACATTAGTGGTAAAATGATGAAGCCAGATGCAGAGTGCTCTGTTAAAAAATTGCAAGACTACATATTTGCAAAAGAAATAAAGCATGAACACTTGACTTGCATAAACCCTCGCTATTAGCTACATCCTTGAACCCATTTTATAGAAAAATTAATAATCAAATCTGATTAATTACACATCTGTTAAAAAACCCAATAACACAAAACTCAATAACAAAAGTCAATTATGCAAAAGTCAATTATACAGAAATCAATAACAAAAGTCAAATACACAAAAGTCAATTAAACAAAACTCAATAATAAAAGTCAATTATACAAAAGTCAATTACTAACTCAATTACAAAATTCAACTACACAAAACTCAATAAGAAAACTCAATTACACAAAACTCAATTACAAAATTCAATTACACAAAACTCAATTACAAAACTCAATTATACAAAACTCAATTACAAACTCAATTACACTTACCTGAGCCATTTCAGCCTGTTCATTGAGGAGTTTACGAGCTTGTAATAACAGCTGCTCTAGACCAAATAGTCTTTCTCCAAGACCTTTGATTTCTTTCATTCCTGGGTTACTCACAGCCTCTATACAAAGAAAATATAAAAGGATAATAATAATTAAGAAAAAAATCAGGTACAATTGCTGCATAGAATGTGTTGCATTTGCTCCCCCACCCCTTATCTTAGCTTACTTGCCTCCCACCAGATCCTGAATAGAATCATTAAAAGTAACAATGACACATTTCTGATTTTTACCTAGAAACAGAATTTACATCTAGGTTTTACTTTGTAGATGAATTCACATTTTGAGCTATTTTGCTCTAACATACATTCTAGAAATGATGCATAACTTAGGAACCACATATCGAGGCATCTGAAATTGGGTTTCAAATGTTGTACCAGTCTTAAAGGGGAAGTTCACCCTAACGAAAACTTTTTTGTAAAAATAGCAGAAATAAAATATTGGTGAAAGTTTGAGGAAAATCCATCAAAGATTGAGAAAGTTATTAGAATGTCAAGTTCTTGATATCTGATGTCATAAACAAGCAGCTGCCCCATATGTTATGTAATATGAATGCATAAATTTCTTTCTCAATGGCTCGTGAAGACTTATTTTTTATTTTATTTTTAGGATCATGTGTGAAATAATTTGTGTATTGATATACTGAAGTTACATGTCCAATAAAAAACATTTTCAATTTTCTGAGAAAACTACACTTCATTCACATTTTACCATACAATACGTACATGAAGGAAAGCTGCTCGCATATGATGGCACAAATAAAATAATTAAAATTCTAATAATTTTTTTTTGTATTCTTTCATGGATATTTCCTCAAACCTCTGCCAATATTTATTATGATTTTTTTCTGCTTTTCTTACAATAAAAACTTTGTTAGGGTGAACTACCCATTAAAATGAAAAAAAAATCATAAAACATGAAGGTTTAAGCCTAATAAGACTGGGGGAGCTGATTCAGCCTCCCTCGAAATTTTTCGCAATAAATCTGTCGCGCAAATTTTTGGGACCATATCACTCGCTGACTTTTTACTTTCAAGTCTCGTGCAACTTTTGAGAACAAAATCGTGACATTTTGTAAGTATATGCAGACCCCACATTGCTCAAAAATCATGAATTTGTGTACAAATCCAATTAAAATAGTGTTTTTTGCCAAAATTCATAAGTGTATCACTATTTTTTCTTTTACTGATTAAAATCAATTGATTTCATCTTGTTATGGTTGAAATAAAGTCCCGAACAATTTCCATTGAAAAAACAAAGTCGAAAAACAAAGTTACATAGTACATAAGAAATTTAAAGAACAATAACATACATAAAAAAATATATGTGATGTTGAAATTTTATCAAAAGTTTCATTTTGTTCAGATTCATAAAAAAAATCTGTGAACAAAAAATTAGCATATTAGGGGCATTATTTAACTCTTCATGCGTTACGTTCGCATTATTGCACATCCGTAGGCGTGTTTCGTTCGCATTTTTGCACAACCACACATTTCCCATAGACGTCCCCTGTCCCATTGTTTTTCGAACAATTGCATGCCCCAGCGCCTGCCTCGCTTCAATGTATAGCCTGGCGATTTTGTATACCGTGCATGTGTATCGATCGGTCGCGCGTGCGACATTAATTTAGCTTTCGACGGATTATCGCAGTTTAAAAATTACAGAATCGTTTACTTTTCCCAAAAAATCAATACATCCTGATCGCAACCAGGAAGTTCATTGAAAAAAGGAGGGGAGAAAATCAATAAAACCCTCCTCACAAACAATACCATGGCTAGGTTTATTGTTATGAGTCTGTGACTCATGGCACGAATGTGAATGAGAGGGGATCACTGCTAAAATAATGCAACACACAGGGGGTTTACAGGTGAACGCATGAAGAGTTAAATAATTAGAGCAAAGTTTTGATTTTAAGCATAAATTCGCATAATTAATTAGAAATGAGATATTTTGCAGAATTTGATCTTATAATTTTGTAGATTATGCCATGGGTAACGCGTGTGTCAATTTTCGTCACGGTCGATGGCCAAGATCAAAAGGGGAGGGGGCTGAATCAGCCCCCTTTGTCTTCTAAGGCATCGAAATAGCCTAGTCTATTCAAGGTTAACCTTATTTAACTGCAAACGATGCCGTCGCGCAATTTTTTTGTTTTACCCTGCCGCTCGCAGAATTTGACTAACTTTCAAGTCTTGCACATTTTTTAGACCACATTTGCGATGCCCGTGTATGCAGTACTGAAATTTAGCAACATTTCAGACCAAAAAAAGTGCATGTCAGACCAAAAATTGCTTTAAAAAATGTGGTTTCATGTAGAAAATCAATGCAAGTTGTGTTTTTCAATCAAAAATCATAAATGTATGATTTGTTGGTCTTAAATGGATTTATTTTCTGCTATTTATAATCGAAAAAGGGTCCCCAACATAGGTCATCAGAAAGCAATGAAAAACAAAGGTTAAAAACAAAAAAATACATAAGAAATTTATAATATTAATCAATAATAATTAATAATAATAATAAAAACAATTTTTTAAAGATATTTGTTAGAAAATAACTTACTAGCTACCGTTATATAAAGTACATATAAGCTACAGGCAAAAACATACCAAAGAAGAAAAAGAAAAAAATTCAGGGCAAAATTCATATGCTTATTTGCACAATAAGAAAATACAAACAATTTTTGGAATTTTTTTACTAGTCTTGAGGCTTACATCCGGCTCTACGCAAGTGCATATTTTTGCAGTGATTGCACAATCAGCAGCCAAGATCTGAAGGGGGAGGGTCAAATTAACCCACCCTCCCCTCTCTATCTTGGTATGAAATAGCCAAATTAAAATAGGGTTAAGCTTTCCACAGATTCTGCAATGTTGGGGATTTCGCTTTAGCATCTCCTGGGCTATCATATGGGGTTTATTTCACAAAACTCCATTTAAACATAAAGGGCTCTTTTGCATAAACAATATTTGGTTAATGAATAAGATAAAATAAAAAAATCATTTCAGCTACCTAAGCATGATTTAATATCACTGCCCAAGGCATCAAGGACTGGTTGATTGAACTGGTCAAGTACTTTACTACACTGCACAGCCATTTGTTGTAGAGTACTCCTCTGGTCCTGCATGATCAAGATATAAGTCGTATTATAAAACATATAATTAATAATAATAGTTACATTTAGAAAGCGCTTCATGCTTTATTTTCTGAGCGATTTACATTGTAATTATTATCACCCCTGTCGTAGGATCCATCAGTGTTCCACACATAAAGTGCACCATCTCCTCTCCCTGGGGAGTATCTGGGCCGGGCAACTGTTTATCAGTGCACACATACCTATTTCACACCAATGGTTATACCGAGTCTTATCAAATGATTGGTTGAAATGTACCACATTGGTCCAATTTCCAATGTGTCTACATGTACTTGTTATTTTTTTTTTTCTATTTTTAAAAGAACTTTGTTTCATGAAAAATTCACATTTGAAATGATTTGACTTTATTTTACATATTCCATAAGTACCCATACTACAAAACAATATAAAAAAATCATGAGACTCAATATGATATAAATCGGACATGGCATAATCAGTCATCTCAATTAAATTCGGCAATTCAAAATCAAAGTCAATTTAATGATGTGGTGAAATATAAGAGAACCTGCATATTAATACTAAGAAGTGTTATTTACAACCAAGAGTCTAACAGATGAAATGGGAATAGCTGAACTAGAAATCACACCAAATAGTACATGGACTCAGTGACAATGAGATAAAGTGGTTTGTAGATGATTTGCTGTAGGTGAAGTAGGATTAACCCATGTGAGACGAGACCGAAGAGGGATTAGACCTTTAGGTGTATAACAATCATCAGTTTAACTTTTGGGGAGGCAAGGGATTAAAAGAAGAAAGCGAACACTTATTTCATGAGAAAGCTTTAAAATCAAGGTTAATTACATGTACCACCACATTATCATAGATCTACATCTGTTAAATTGAACTCAACTCATCTTTAAGAAATCATGAAAACTAATAGCTGAAAACCAATCATTGTGATAACTAACACAAAAATGCATATGTGGGACAGTGTATTACTTATTGCTTCGAAAAATACCCAACATTCTATAGAATTCTGTGCTTATTTTGCTCATTTCTCAGCAATTACACATTTTATTCCAGAGCCAATTGGCAAATATTTTGTTTCTTTATACATAAAAACACTTGGGTGGTAATATTATTGGATTCTGTTCGAACTCATTTTGAGATCGATACGACAACGTTGCAGAAAGAGTTGCAATCAAACGTAACTAAAAATATCTTGAACAACTTTCAGCCAATAAAGTACCCGTATTCGTGACTTGCGCTTGATATTTTGACTTTCATCTTAATAAACGCAACTTTTTCTGCAACAGGCCCCTGGTATTTTATCTTTTAACTCTTAACATGCCACGCACACTACTAACCCAATGCCACAGTGCTAATCCGATGCTAATCCGCTGTGCCAGCCACGAAACCCCCCTGTGCCACATTGATTTTGGGATCGCGAGTCGTATTCACTCCTTTCAATAGTCATGATTACAATTGCTTATAACTAACGATTAGTTTATCCACAAAATATTGTGTAGTAAAGTTGTAGGAAATTTCATACCCCTTATAATGGTGTCCTCATTATATAGATTGGTTATTATCTTTACCGCTAACATATGAGTTGTATCAAGTAGTTCCATTTAGTGGAGTGTTTTGTATGGATCAAAAAACCTAGGTCTCTTCCCTCTCAGAGGCGGAGCCATATCTTGTAAAAAATGTAGAAATACTCGAAAAAGTCGAATGTAAACCACGTGAGTAAGTTGATCTGTCAAAAAGCAGAGTTCGCACTGCAAACAATAGTGCTAATTACGGCGTGCATGCGATGCGCAATACAATGCAAAACGGCGTAACAATGATTGTAATTCTGAATGTGCGCAGTCATGCACGAAGCAGGCGAGGGTAGGAAACAATGCAAGCACAAAGCAATCAATGGTAGGCGTGCGGGCACGAGTGTGGCATGTTATAGTAGGATACGTAGCGTGCACGAAGCACTCAATGAGTTAATGTTCAATTTTACCTGTCTACTGATCCACATCATAAGGGATACATCCCTCTCCTCATGGTCGCATGGAGACCGATCACCATCCCTGAGGCAAGGTAGAAGAGGCGTCTTCTCAAGGATGTGAATGATGTCTCCAAACTCTTCAAGGCGCTGAAGAAAGTTGGGTCTGTCAGTGAGGAAGTCTGCTATGTTCTGCTGGAAGACGAGTGCTCTTTGTTGAAAGGCACTGAGGGAAAGAATGTTAAGATCATTGATAGAATGGATATAAGGACCAAGCATAATACCTAACAGGGAAAACATAAATGATTTTAACAATCAAGGGGGTGTTCTTCTTGGTAAAGATGTCAATTTTAAAAATCAATCAAAGGCAGATTATCATGTTTCAATGTGGAATTTAACACCATCTGGATATACATCACTCAGAGTATAACGAGATTCAAGACCAGAAAACATCTAATACCACTGGAAATAACCTTATGGTAAAGTGATTCTCTCACTTTCCCCTGGCCTGGAAGTTGCCCGGGTCTAAAGCAGGCTTGGCCAAAGCATTTTTTGCTGGTACACTGGGTTTACTTTCCCCAAAGATTTACAGGTATTTCCAATGTTTTTTTCACAAATTCTGGGATCAGCAAATTATCACCCACACATGAAACCAGGCCAATAATACATTGACTTCAATCGACTAATTATGTACTCATGAGGTCGTATCTTGGGGGCCCCATGGACCGATTCTCACCAAATTTTGGAAGTGGGTTGTTTTCATCATGCGCTACCAAAATATGGTTTCAAAAATGCTGAAATGCCCCCCAAAAAGTTTTTTGTGACGTCATCACTTTGGTATTCTATAAACTCAACCCTTTCATAGGAAATTTTGAAAATGCAAGAAGTACTAAATTTGTGGAATTGCAATCCATACCCCTTGCAAATTAATGGAAATTGTCAATGAAATGAATAATAATGAACATTTTCAAATCTATTAAGGCCATCGCACACCTTACGACTGTTCGCGATCCGATTTCGGAACAAATCGCATTTTGGTCATTTTCCGAAAATGTGAATGGAACATATCATTTTATTTGAGGTTAAAATTAATTGAAAGAATATTAATATAACAATTTTGAAAGATTGCAAGCCTTTATTTTGGAGTAACGGCCAAATTAGTTTCAAATCGTAGCCAATCGTATGACTGCTATGACGTCATTACAACTAGTATTAAATTCGCTTTTATTCTAAGAAGGATGATAGCATAGTCACAGATTTGAACATAGGTATTCGTCCGATAATTTAGAACGTTACACAGTAAGATATTCCAAGTCTCAATTAGCATCAGATTCTACTTCATTCTATTTCAAAATCGGGTTGCAGACCAATCGTTAGGTGTGCGGTCGCCTTTAGACAACAATATCAGCATATCTTAAAGCTTCATTTCTTGATTTAGAGCTGAAATTCATATTACATGCTTACATGCAAAAAGATTTGCATACATTCACACAACCTTTTCACAGAAGGTATTACCTAGTAATGTCATCCAAGTTAGCTATAACAGCCATCCAACCTTGTTGTTGTAAATGTTGATTGTGTATCAATCCCTCGCAGACCCTCAATTTCTCCTTGGCTACTTCATGGAATTGCTGTTTACAAAAACACAAATACTGATTTTTAATTTTGTAATGTACACTATAATATATATGCATATAAGATACCATAAATATGAAATTTATGACTTTATTTTCACAGCATTCAACTATTACCATTTGTGATAATTGCATTCATGAGATGCCGAAGCAGACCATTTTGTATTTACACATGTATATGTATTTAAAAAAAGGTAATCCAATCTCGAGGGTTGATTTTCAAAAATCCATTTAATTCTGTAAATTTATTCTGCTTGGCAATGAGGGAACTTCAGCTTTCCATTGAACCAGTTGTGTCCTGCTTGACAGAATTCAGTGATGTTGAAGACAACAAGTGGGGATACCACTTTTTCCAAGTTTTTGGAAACTTGATGAAAGGGCAGAGGCTGACGCAAATACTTTCATTGATGCTTGAGCAGGCAAACATCTTTTTAATTGGACTCTTTTTCTTCCAAAGGAGTGTAAATGGACGAATGTAATTGAAGATGATTAATGAGGAGATAGTACCACAGTTAGAACAACATTTGGAGAGACAGGTTCAAAGAGTATACATGCATCTCTGGTGGATTCATGATGGCGCTCCTGCCTATCGTTCCATTATAATTTAAGATAGACTCGGAGATCTCTTTGGACATCGAGTTGTTGCCCTAAAACATGACATAGAATGGCCATCAAGTCTCAAGATCGCATGACCTCATGCTCTGTGATCATTTGGGACACTTTAAAAAAGATGAGCTCCTCCCCAAGATCTTGATGATTTGCAGGCTGTATTGGACATGAGGTGGATGCTTTCTGCAATGATCCAGCAACAGGAGACAAGCTGTCCAAGATATCCTTCCACACTGCCGACTTTGTGTGCAAAGGAGAGGAGGACATGATGGTGTGGGTGAATTACACATCAACCTTCAATCATCATTTCAGACTTCGCTTCCCAAAAATTACTTTTAAAAACATATTATTATTCTATCAAGCGCACATTTTACTAACTTTACCAAAACTTGGAAAAATTGGTATCTGCACTTCTTGTCTTCAGCATCCAATTAATTTGGTCATACGTAACATAAGTGGCTCAAATAGGGTTATCACTGGAGAGCTGAAGAGTTTCTTTTTCATATCCATGCAAAATAATTTCACAAAATTAAATATGATTTGAATATCAGCCCTCTAGATTTGGATTAATTAACTATTTTTCTGAAATGCACTGTATTTATACAGTAAATACAGAAAATAATCAGTCTTGTTTGTGCTTTTATTATCTTTATAATTATTATCATTATTTTCATTTCCATTACCATAACTAGTAGAAAAATCAGGAATATACATAAAAAAACATCCAAACAAAGGACAAAAAAATATGGAATCAATAATATGATTTTCATATACTCATATGTGTTTTTCAATAAGACAAATGTTTATGCATAAACATTCATCTTAATAAATGACAGGCTAGACATTTAGACATTGCCTTGACATCAGTGTAAATGCAAACAGTATTATCCTATTGTATTGACAGGAAATGTCGCTTCTGTGATCCTGCTTTCGTTTGCTAATAAGTGTTCACATGAAACAGGTTCAATTTCAGCAGCATTCATTCAAGGGCAGAGAGATTACTTTCTTATCATAACTTCCTGTAATCAAAGCCATGATGTGGTATCCAATACAGAAGGCTGAATTTGAAATTTCTTAATCCTTCTTAGGAAATCAGCTATCATTGTAACTACTAAAATATCACATACCAAATGGTATAAAGGGAGTTTGTGCAACAAGATGTGGCACAGGTAAATGTTTATGCATGAATGGAATTAGAGATAAGCAGTATATCAAAAAATCAGTCAGATATAAACCGCTTGCAGTATGGAACTCATTATACCTTCTATTAATGACACGTCTTCTTGAATACTTTCCTGAAAAACCTTACATGTAGTTTCTATATTATCATATTGATTTCAATTATTTGTATTCTAAAACCATTCTCTTCATAGTCTATATCATATTCTACCTGAAAAGGAGATGGGGGAGGAGCATGAAGGGGAGTGCATCATTTATCAATATAAAGTGCACTCCCCCTCAAAAAAAAAAGATAAGCTGTTTTTAGAGATGGATTTTACAATTATTGAATTTGTTTTTACTACAAATTTGATACTCATGGCACGATTGGAATCTCATCTCTAGTTTGAAACCAACAGTTTGAAACTAACGAATCGTTCACTCATGGCAGATGACAAAAAAATGAATATTGAGACATATCAGAAATGATTTGCGCAGAAACTCATGTGTGAATCTGAATCCACTCTCATTTAAGGGATCAGTGAGAGAATCTCAACACAGCATACAAAAGAAACGATAATGAGCCAATTGTCATATCACAAACCAATTTTGTCAAAGTTTTCTGAGCAACCTGGTTTTGACATAAAAATTTCAAACTCATCTTGCTCATTAATGCATCAAGTGTTTGTCTCATATTATGTATCAAAATAAAGTGGAATAATCAAATTATATGATTATGTAAATGAAATATCATTATTCATTTTCCTGCCAAGAATAAGGACATGGACATGTTTTCTGGGACGTACTGTATATGAAAAAAAAATTAGCTTGCCAGGCAAAAGGAAAGGTAACCAACTACCTATGCTAGAACTGCTGCATCTGCTATTGCTAAAATGTAATTAGGTCAAGGGGGGGGGGTCAACATGTCCTGCAGGAAGTAACAAATCATGAAAAGATTTTGCCACAACTTTTTCCCAACTTTTATTCTTTCGTAACTCTTGGAACCAAATTTGTGATGACCAGTTCAGTTCAGCACATCCAGCTCGTGCCCCTTTTGAGAGCCATAATAAAAATTTGTAATGTAAATATGCCAATCTTTAATACACAATGTGCCCCCTCCCCCCACTGAAAGTCACAGCATATATTTCTAATGGGAATATGTCGTTCATAGAAAATGTGCATCCCCCCTGGAACCTCCTTACCAGGGCTAGTTGGGTGCGTGCCACTACAGCACTGTAGCTAGGAGGCAGGTTCTTGAGTCCTTCGACCTGAAGCTTGAGGTTGTCTTCCTTTGTCTGTGACATGCTGGTAGTCACTGGCGGATTTGCCGATTCTATGGTCCCTTTACTGAACAGGAAGATGGGGTTAGTGTCCTGTACAAACATGGTGGAGGAATACAAGAGAAAGGGAAGACAATGACAAAGTGAAAAAAAGGCAAGGATAGGAAAAAATAGAAATATGAAAGACATCAAGGTACAAAAGATGCAAAGGAAATACAATGGGTGGAGGAAGATAAGGAAAGATGGAGGAAGTGTAATTAGATTGATATATCTAGGGCCCATCTTACAAAGAGTTGCGATTGATCTGATCAATCGCAACTATGGAAAGCCAGCAAAGTATGTTTGTTCAAAACAAATTCTAGATATGAATGTATGTCCATATATTCAATGATTTTGACAATTTTGTGTGTTCTCCTTTGTATACAAATGACATTTTACAAACTTCCTGTATGAAAAATTATGACACTGATGGATTTCCATAGAGTTACGATCGATTGGATCGATCGTAACTCTTTGTAAGACGGGGCCCTGTTATTCACATCAAAGCCACACGTTTTTTTTTCATTCTTCCTGGGCGATTGTAATATGTACTTCTCTTAACTGTTTTTGGTAATTTCATTTTTTAAGTTTCAACCTGCTGAATGGTCATCTTTGATCACTCCAATTATGCAACTCTATGTTTCCACCATTCATCATTTAAAAACCTACTTCAATCACTTTTTCATTAAAAAAGGAATGTTTCTTCACCTGGGTGATTCCATACGTGTCGTACGGGACATTTAGAGAACATTTGACAGTTTTTGACAAGAAAACACAAAAAATATTCCAGTAACTATAGGTGGTCATCAACTACTACCAGAGTGTAAGAAAAACCAAGACTTAACATGACTTGAATTCACATCCTGTATAATACAGATTAAAAATAGTAATGTGTCGTACGGACGCAGAAAAAGTGGCTTTTTTAGAAACCTCAAGTTTGTACTCAAAAGTCTGTGAGTTGGGCAGATAAATTTCATAGAAACTGAACTCAAATTGACCCTCAATTACCCAAGAACAAACACATTTATAAAAGAAAGCAAAATAAACCTTCATGAATAAATAAAGCAAATTATAATTTTCGAGAACATTGTGGCGTACGGGACATTCAAAATGTGTCGTACGGGACATCTCTAAATTGAAGCCAAACTTTCTTACTTTATGTCACTTTGACTTCTTCAATCACATTATTTGGCTGATGATAATGATAATCCCATCAAACTAAGACATTCATTAGGTTAGAAACCGCTATTAGGTGAATATTTCTGTCAATATATAATAAACAAAATAATGTGTCGTACGGGACAATTGTGTGTCGTACAGGACACTTCTGTGTCGTACGGGACACTTGTGTGTCGTACGGGACACTTGTGTGTTGTACAGGCACTTGCCTGTTGTACTGGGCAGCCTGAATAAATAAACATGAACTTTTTATCAATCAGAAGGAGCATTATACCCCTAAATTCTTGCTTATTTATGAATAATCTTTTATAAGCAGTCATTCAGGACAATACAATTAAGTAACCTCAATATATACAATTGGGAGCAATATGTTATAATTTTTTTCATGATGGGAAATGTACAAGTGCTCACAGCATTTTTACGAGCTGAAAAACTTTAGGTTTTGTGTGAAGTTATATTTTAGGGAACTAATTGATGATTTCCAAACACTATTTAAACAATAAATGAATGAAACTTTGTATAAATTATGGGGCTAAAATAATGATGTTATGATTTTTTTATATGAAATGTATATCTACATGATATATGTCACAACTGTCACTTTTTTTGCTTTTTTGGTCACAATTTTTTTTCTAAAGAAATGCGGTTCTACTTTTTCAAACCCATCTGCATTTCATGAAACCATATGGTTTGTCTTATTTTCCAGATTTTTTTTTACAACTTGAAAAAAGTAAGGAGTTTCAATACTGTATATAAAAAATAGTGATCATCAAGGGAAGTCCAAATAGATGATCATGATGATTGATATATGTATTTTTTTTACATCCTATAATAATTCCACATTAGCATGCAAGAGGGAGTCATCTTCCAGGCTAGGTTGAAATAATTATAAAAGTTTTCTTTTCATGCTCAATGAAAAGAAATTAACCTGCTCTGATCAGTGAAAATCACCAGTTTAGCTGAAGGGATTCACAAAAGAATATAAGCCTACATGAAATCAATTAAAATGTTTAGAATCACCTATTTCATGTTCTGTGGAGATAAACAAAGTACTTTTTCAGTTCACTTTATGTTAAATCAATTGAATGAATTTAAATATGCCTACTATTTATGGTTTCTCCTACCATTTATGGTTTCTGAATCCAAATCCTGCAATTAAATGCATTATTATATTGTGTGTCGTACGGGACATTTTTTAATAGGACAATAATTGAAAAATGAAAGGCAGTAATTAGACCCTTATTGGATAAATCGATCACCCATGGGTCAAACAAAGAGAAACTCATTTTATGAAATTGCATCATCAAAAATAAAATTGTAGGAAAAACTTTTGCATTGTCATGTGTCGTACGGGACATTGCCAAAAATAGGTTCGGAAAAATCAGGGCTGCCCCTATTATGGATCATGAAAATGTTGTAGATATTATTTGGAACCATCAATGATGTATTATTCTATTGACCTGCAATATTTTCAATCTTCTCTTGCTTTGCAAATAATTGTTTCAGGTGGAATTTGTACTTGACTATTCAATGAGCAAAATTATTGAAAATTTAAAATTCCATTGTTCTCCCCCCAAAAAACTATATCTGTCTTCACTTTTGGTTAAAACTCATAATTTTCATAAAATTTAGGTATCATAGAAAAATATTACACTACCTATGACTTATTGAAAGCATGTTGAAATTTATGATATTTTTGAAGTTCTAGTGTGGAATCGCCCACCTTCTCTTTCTTCATCTATCATCCTACATTTTCATCCTTCATCCTGCATCCGTCTCCTTCTCTTCCTCCTTTTCCTCTTTTTCCCCATCTAGCACACCTAGCATACTGTATATAGTGCACCAAGAATACCACCATAGGATCACCACATCACCTGAAGCACTGTCAGCACCCGACACAGCACAACCCTCTCTAGGACAGCGTGTACGCTTTTTGGGAGAGTACTTCTTCAAGGTTCAAGGGTGTGTGTCTACAAACAAAGTGTGGTACATTATGACTTACTGTGCCAGCACTGTAACTGCATACTCTCATCTGCGGATCTAAACTCTGCCCTCCGCTGATCAATAAGACTTGCTTCTCATAAGGGATCTGATAGTCATCTGATAGAGTATCATGAAGCTGCTGAACGCTGCAGTACATAAAAACAAAGTGAAATTTCATGGCTTATAATTGCCAGTACGTTGCCAGTTAAGTGAATTCAATGATTACATAATAATAAACAGCTTTTATTCAAAAACAGCCCCAGCATATATGCAATCAATGTAAATGGAATCAAAATTTTAAATGCACTTTTTCCTTGCTGAATTAATATTTCAAGTCTAAGTGCTAGTGTGAAACCAAATAGATTTTCTCTCTTTCAATGAATGCAAAATCATTCTACCGTTATACAAACCCCCCAAATTATTGGAAAATTGCATTGGTCAATCCCTTTGAAATTGAAATATTCATTAATGAAATTGGAAAGGAAGACAAATATTTTGCACAGATCAAGTGTTTGGAATTGGAGGAAAGAAGACATGATCATTCTTGAATAAAATCCCACTAATTCACAACTCAATGCACCCATGCTGCAATAATCATCAATAATCCCAAAAGATAAGTTTTACGACTATATGTAGCTATTTACATTAAAAGATAGTAGATTAGAGATTCCATGCACATTCTAAGTTCACTCTCCCTTTAAATGGGAATCCAACCCAAATAAAAACCTATTATATAGGGGAATATGAAAAATCAGACAAGTTGATAGGTGAAAGTTTGAACAATATCGGGTAAACATTTAGAAACTTTTTAAAATTGTGAATATTTGTATTCCCTATACCCATGAAGACTTCAAACTGGCCACACATGTGATGTCACAGTAATGTAAGGCAAGGACTACTCTTCAATGTACTCCAATACATAAAATGGCTAATATGTTTTTTTTTTAAGTTTTCCTTCAAAATTTATTTATCTTTGATGAGGACATAAAACAATATACTACCTGGGTTATATTTAGATTACTGCCCCAGGGGAATGGGTTCTTACATGTAGGAGAAAACCACGAATCCCTGATAATGAAGTACATGGCCTCTGGTAAAGTTGTCCTTGCCCCTTGTCACAATTTACTTACCCGGTTGCCAATCAGGGATTTAAATTTAAAGCAGCCATTACTTTCTTATTGCTGGTCCAATTTCTTTCAAACTTTCACCAATCTGTTTTATCTACATGTATTTTTTCTCCTTTCCAACACAACATTTTATGACCAAGGCTGGATTCCCTTCAAACAATAATAATGAACCCTACCTCTCCATCGTGAGAGCCATATCAAGAGTCAGCATCTCTCCCGTGTTCACAAGAAAAACATACAGCATAGTTGCAGCCAAGCAGTCTCACACAAGTAGCAGTAAAACAAAAAAATGACGATGGGATCTGCCACGATTCTTTAGTCTCCTTACTGACCTGTAGTTGCAATCAAAAAGTCAATAAATGTTACGTCAGAGATATATTTATCAATTCCTAATCTTGTGAAATATCATCCACTCATTAAATCAAGGAAAGTCTGTCTTTTAACAGGTTTTTTTAATTCATGAAAAGTGATTCTTGGTCATGAAAAGAGATTCTCATAAACACTAATATGCTTTTCACACTGCACATTTTGTCCTAAATTGGTGGGGCTAAGGGGGGGGTCTTAGCCCCACCAATTTCCCGGGGTTAAGCTTAACCCACTTCGTTTTCACACTACGTTTTAGGAAATTGGGCAAGCACGGTAAATAGTACGGTACTATCTGGCCCTGCAAAAAAGCAGGGTTAGCCGGCTTATTGTGGTGCCAGCACTGTTTTTTTTTGCTAGCACTGTTTTTTTTTCCCTGTTTCGTTTTCACACTGCATCTCTTAGCACCGCAATTGTGGTGCTAGCACCACAATAAGCCGGCTTACCCTGCTTTTTTGCAGGGCCAGATAGTACCGTACTATTTACTGTGTTAGCCCACTTTGCTAAAACGTAGTGTGAAAACGAAGTGGGCTAAGCTTAACCCCGGGAAATTGGTGGGGCTAAGACCCCCCTTAGCCCCACCAATTTAGGACAAAAAGTGCAGTGTGAAAAGCATATAAGGCCTGTATTCTGAAGTAGGGTTTAACTTACACTCAGGTTTAAAGGTGTGGTTTAACTTCAGTATGGATAGTGTTATATATAAATAGAATTGTAAGAGCAATTACATTCATTTATTTAGTTATTTCCTCTTTAAAGATATTTATAGCATAGAATGATCAAGAATGTTCCATTAATTACAGCTTTGTTGGACATGAGTAATCTTTGAATAATCTTTGTTATCCCTGGAATGTCCCAAGAGAGACGATAGACTGCTAAACAATAGATTGCTACACAGTACCTGCAGTGAAAATGAAATTGGGATTAGCTACAGGCCTCGAAATAGGATTTTGGGGGGGCAAGGCCACTTTTTTGAGGGGCACTTTTTCACTGAGGCCAGGCAGCAGAGGGCACCAAGGCCATACAGAGGGGCACCAAGGCCACTTTTTAAGGGGCATGTAATAAATTATTTGTAGGTGTTACAGTTTCGCGGCGTGGGGGGGGGGGCTTTCCAAAGTTGATGTTATACATCAGATTCATTACCAAACCACATTATTTACTTAAGATAAAATGAACTTTACGCACCACTGGTGATACCTTCTTGAGCTACATGTAATTAAATGTGAATCTGATTAGCACCCAAGAAAGTATCATCGGTCATTCGTAACTGACGAACAGCTTTATTAAACACTCCCATTCAAAGTACTGTACTTACGCATCGTGCGCGCTCGCCAGGACAGTACAGCGCGCGCGACATTTGTGTAGTACACATATGGAGCTCACGCTCGTCCATTCTTATGCTGCAGCTTACATAGCATTAGACAGGAATAACCATCGTTTCTGGGGATTTATTCAACAATTTCTGACATTTTACTGTAATACCAATTCACCGACGGTAAAGTGTCCGTGTAGGCTCTCATTTGTTATAACACCAGCACTTTTGTCCGACCAGAGTCCAAAGTTTGGGGTTATATAACACATCAAGGTTACAATCTAAGGATATGTAAACTACAAATTAAAAATATCTAATTATTCAATTTCAAAATACTTTAAACGATATACATGAAAATTATACTTTACCGATGTTTAGTTGGGAACGACACAGGAAAACAGGTCAAAATGGCAGCCAAACTATGAAATATTTACAAACGAACAGAGAGGGCGTCAACAATATACGAATGTGATATCGATATTGCATTCCACCAGCACACCTACAAGGCAATAATACGATATGATACACTCACGAAGACAAACGATAATAGTTATAATCGCGATATATCGAGACATTAACGATAATGACGTCATTCAAGATGGCAACTTGCAAGATAAACCGTCAGGTCAGGAGAAAATGGCTTAGATGACAGATTTCTCAATCATCCAGTGGATTTTTTTTCAATAACTCCGGTCCAAGGTATGCAATTACTTAAATTATTTATATTTCCCTGAATTTATATCATTAAATTCGCTCAAAAAACAGTTTTAAATCGCGATCTATAAAAACGCTAGTTCACTATACGTTGTCTGTAGCCACGGACGCCCAACCACTTCAGTCTATGTATGGTGAGTGGAGCCAACGCAGTTCAGCGGAACAACCAAAATACAGAGACTGAAGCTTTTGGTCTATAGACCAAAAGCTTCAGTCTCTGTATTTTGGTTGTTCTGCTGAACTGCGTTGGCTCACTCACCAATACATAGACTGAAAAGCTTGGAGGCCCGGACGTACAGACAACGTATTTTAGCAGTAACGTTAGATCGAACAGCGGGAACCCGATTTTCCGATCGTTTTTTTGTACATAAAATGTCATATTACGAAAAAAAAATCACATCCATATTTACGAAAAAATGTTTAAAATTCAGAAATATCGTACCTTAGACCTCAGTTACCGCTAGTTCTTTTGAAATGATGATCGAAACATCGTCATCTTCGATCCTTTCGTTGGTCAAGGTAAGTTGCCATCTTGGATGACGTCATCATCATTACAGACGTATTTACCAGTCGCTACCTAACGCGATTTGTGCCGCTGCTTTGCGCTGCGCTTGGACATATTGATGTGCGTGCGTTCGGAACTTGTCGCTCGCATTGATTGGCCAAGATATCGAAAATTTAATCGGAACGCCTTGATAAAAGCACAACTCGTTGACGGCTGCCATATTTTCCTCTCCGGCAGATCGGTCAAAAAATAAGGAATAACCCGGGGAAAAACTCATCGGTAACGTATATTTTCAAAATATTATAAACTGTATATGATATCAATAGAAAGATTAGAGTCTAACGAATATAGTGGACCTTCGTCCAAGATAATATAATGTCATTTAGAATCTAAAACTAGTAACAAATCTGGACAAAACCCGTCCGCCGAATTGTCGGACCAGATTACACATGAAGGCTCGTACTGACACATTGCCGTCGGTAAATGGGGATTGTAGTAAAATGTCAGAAATTGTTGAATAAATCCCCAGAAACGACGGTTATTGCTGTCTATTTGGTCTACTGCTGCTGGCCCTGCCAACATAACATAAGCATGATAAGTAGCACATCTAATTTTGTCTGAAGGAGAGCAGCAATAGATATTTTATTTTGATCGATTAACAGGATTAGTCGGCATGCCGATTAGTCGTACAACATCGTTACAGTAAACTAAACTAACTAGATCTATACTAAAAACAATTCCATGATTGACGGGCGCCCGGTACTCACAGTCACAAAATGACACAGATTTACGTACACGGGACTGAGGACTCGTCTTTTCTACGTAAACCGTGTGAGTTTCCATACGCCAGCCATCCTGCACTGGAAATCAACTTTTTAAATCAAATTTTCAGTGAAAATTTACTCTCTCCTGAACTGCGTAATCAAAGATCAAAGATGTGATGACGATTCAGAATACACTGATGCAAGGAGAGAAAATATACCGAATTTCTTTCCGGGTCTTCAACAATGACGATCAAAAACGTGAAGTTAGCAATTCGAATCTTGATCTTCGATAGGGTTTTTTGCACACCTAGGGTGTCTTGCAGGAAAGTACAAATGGAAAAGGACACTGGGGAGCATTTCATGAATGAGTCAACATTTTTAGCGGTTTTATCCCCGGTTTTATCCAACATTTACCAGGGGCCGCGGAACGATTTTCAAAGTGGGGGGGCTGACCATGCAAAAAATCACAATCATATGGTCATTTTTACGTTTTTGTACACGGTTTTGGAAAAAAGTGGGGGGGGGGGGGGGCTGAAGCCCGGCCCCCAGCCCCCCGGTTTCGCGGCCCCTGTTTACTATGGTAACAGTGCCTTCTCAACCAACCATAATCAAGGAAAGTTGTAAGACATGACAACTTTCGGATGAAAATGTTGATAAAACGCTCCCATGCAGATCTACGGTACTGATTCATGGTGAAGCTATTTCAAATTTAATTCAATTAAATTCAAAATTGTTTGTTCGGGTAAACAAATTGATATCGTCTTATGAATCCAAATATTTTTTTTTTACAATAAACATGTTTAAAGCAATATGAACGTGGGTTATAATTGATATAACAATCAATATTATTGCAAGAGATTATTTTTGCACAGATGGTCCCCGGTAGCTATTGTTTAGAGTGATCCGATCAACTAAAAACATATGTTTAACAAGAGAGATAAATATTGAAAAATCTGCAAGTAATTTTTTTAGATATCACACAATACAATGCTTGTTTGTGCATACACCTGGAGGAGGAGACAGGTTTGAAGGTTACACCGATATCAACAAACTGTAAAGTACCGAATATTAGTATAATGTTGTATGTTGGTTGAGAAAATCTATTACCACGATTTAAGAGGCTGCATGATAAACGCCTTTCGGGAGGGTGTGCGGAGGAGAATGGTTGCCAAAGTGAATTAAAATAAAATAGTCAGAAGAGTTGGCAACAATTCCTGGAGACTCTATCCGCGGTATTATTATCGAGTGCTAGTTTGGGCTACATTTCATTTCCGTCAGGCTGAGCCAAAAGTGGGTGGGGGCCGGGGGTGCTGCACCATGCAAAAAATGACAATCGTGGTCATTTTTGCGTGTTTGTACATGGTTTTGGGAAAAAAGTGGGGGCGGCCTGAAGCCCCCCCCGGTTCCGCGGTCCCTGCTCATGAGTGAGTGTACCTTATAGCATGAGGAGACTCGGGGGGGGGGGCACGAATAGACATTCAGGTAGAGTAACCTGAAAAGAAACATAAGGGCTGTTGGTAGTCTCGAAAAAAAATATCTTGCTGCACTTCAAACGCCTGAAGTAAATAAAAATAAATCGTAATTTGAATGATGATGCAAGTGAATCTATAGAATCACCAACGCTAATCACAATCACAAATTCGAATTCTACACCGAGGGTGAATCATTGGCGTAGCTAGGATTTTCTTTCCGGGGGGGGGCACTGGGGGGGTCCTTGCTTTTTCAGGGGGGGCACTGGCCATTTTTTCCCAGTGTGTGTCACAAGGGCGGACCCGACTTTCGCCAATAGGAGACGGAGCCCAAAATTATCTTTACCTATATTTTCCCCGATCAGTCACTTCTTAATTTTATTCTTATAAAACAACATAAACGTGAAATAATCTCATAAGCCTTATAAAAAGTGCGAGCGCGAAGCGCGAGCGATTTTTTTTTTTACTTTCATGTATTTTGTCCTGAAAATATAATATTCTGGGCAATGTTATGTGTGATCCTGAACAAGATTCGTATGTAACTAGATGGTTACTGCCATGGGTGTCGATCACGGGGGGGGGGGGGATGGGGGGATATATCCCCCCAATATTTCAAGTGGGGGGATGGCCTGTACTATCATCCCCCCAATAATTTAGGATAGAAAAATTATAATAATGATGATGAAAAAATGGAAAGTTTGATCATGATGATTATAGTGATGATTATAGTATGCCATCAATCAGTTTGTTTCCCTCGCAATTTGTGTATATTTTTATTAAATAAAAACAATCTTTTTCGGGACTATTAAACAGATGGGTGGAGGTTCAAGATGAAAAAGAATGAAATGCATATGATATTTTTTAAAACATAACATAAAAGGACCCAACGAAAAACAACTTTTGCTGATAGGGCGTTCCAGTGGTGAATAAATCAATTTTAATAAATCAATTAATTCAAAAGGGTGGAAAAATAAACGGGAGTAAAAGGGTGACAAGATAAATCATCCAAGGAATGACGGTAAGCCCGATGGCGCACGAGAAGCCACACAGTTTGTAATTTGTGCTAGTCTCAATTGGTCCGAATATGCATTTTATCATCATGCATTAAGAAGAAAAAAGATATTGCCAGTCGGGTTAGATTTAAGAGAGAAGTTGTATACACAGAGGCGTCGATCCTGTGGGGGGGGGGCGATCGCCCCTCCAATGAAAATATTGGGGGGGGGGCAAACATATCGTTTTGCCCCCCCCATAATTCCGCATGTGCAGCTAAAAAATAAAATAAGATTGTAATGCTACACTGAAATCAGCAAGCGAGATTGAGATACCAACTCGATTTTTATTTTAAATCGTGCTCAAAATGTCTGCTTTTCTGATTGGAATATAAAAGTTTTCAGCTCGCGCTTCGCGCTTGCATCATTTCTGTACCAAAAACCCATACTTTTCATGATTAAATAGGTGAATAGAATGTCCCGTTTTCAGTTCTAAACCTCAAAAGAACTCCCGCTTCGATTTGCAATAATCTTTTGTTGGATGTAAATCTTGTTCTTTATTAAAAGCGTCCATTAAACTGTCTTTTTTCCAGATCGAAATATCAAAATTTTCAGCTCGCGCTTTGCGCTCTCATCTTTTGTTCTTCTTGATACCCATCTTAATCATTGGTACCAAAAATGCTTAGAATATCAAGCTTCAGGTCAGAATATAAAGAAATTTCAGCTCGCTCTCTTGTGAGATACATGTATCTATCCTCCTCATGAGTTACTACAAACCTAATAAGGTACATTTTTTCTGTTTTCATGTCATACTAAATAAATTTTAACTTGCACTTGCATTGTTGGTGAGGGTGAGATATGTGTCTCTTTCTCATGAGTCTATTTATATATATATATATATATATATATATATATATATATATATATATATATATATATATATATATATATAAGCCTATGTGTGTGGAAGGTGTGTGTGGGTGAGTTTGTTCGTTTTGTGTAATCGAGCGCCTTTGGAACGTTGATTCATGATTTTGCCCCCCCCATCTGAAAAATGGATCGACGCCCATGTGTATATATCATGCTCAATAAACAGATCACTATGTACATGGTCAAGACAATTTTTGTCATTTTTTTTTCTTTCGTATGAGTTTAGAATAGGCTTACTTGTAACACAATTTGAATTAAAAAAAAAATCATATAAGTACAGTACACTACAACAATGTAGGAATTTCCAAGAATACCATGCATATCAACCACTCCCAAATGTCCTAACTTGTGATTTTAGTGGGGGTAATGTTGAAAGATCCCCATCCATAAGAACATTTGTGTCAATCATCCCCCCCCACCAATTAGAATACCGATCGACACCCATGCCATGGTTACTGCGAACACCAAGCACGAGCAGAAATTTGTATTAACTGTTCTAGCATTATCGAAAAGGGACCCGTTTAAGGACTGCTTACAGTTACCCACGAAGACGGTATATATTTCAATAATGCGAGCGCGAAGGGCGAGCAAATATTTTTGACATTCCGACCTAAAACATGGTCTTTCTAAGCACTTTAGGTATGTAACTAAACAATTTATGCGAGCGCGAAGCGCGAGAGGAAGAAAATTGAGATTTTAGACCTAAAAGTTATATAGTTAATTGGGTATCATTAATAATGCGATCGTGAAGCGTGAGCAGACAATTATTGATATTCTGATGTGAAACTGGATAATTTAAGTAAATTTTGAATTAAGAACATGCATGCAGGCTATTGGGCATGTTTTAGATTTAGACCTATAATCTGGGCATTCTGAATACATTTGTTTATGGAACATTATGGAATACAAGTTGACAATATTAACTTGGAAAATCAAACAATGTGACCACGCAGAGTAAGCTTAAAATGCTGATATGTAGACCATAAAACGGACATTTTACAGAGCACTTAAATTTGTAAATGAAAAAAAAAATGAAAGCTCGATGTCCGAGCTAAAATATGTTTTGTATATTGACGTCAAAACTTACTCCATATCAGCCTATTGAACAAGATATGAATCTCATTGAACAGGCAATTCTAGCGCGAAGCGCAAGCAAAAAATTATAGAGTAACATGAAAGATTTTGTTTGCAAGTTTTCCCCTCACATTACTTTATTCACTCGTCTTCCTCCTCTTCTTTTTTTTATCCTGTCTTCTTCTTTTCCTTTTTTTCTTTTCTTCTTTCTCCCCCTTTTTTTGTTGCTCTGCCAATTTTTCTGGGGGGGGGGCACCTGGGGGGCACACCAAATCTCAGGGGGGCACGTGCCCCCCAGGCCCCCCGTAGCTACGCCACTGGGGTGAATTCTCCTTAAGTTTCACTCAAATTACGGTACGAATTTTCCGTGTGAAGTCCGATGATTCTAAAAACGAATTGCAATCATCATTACAATGGTGATTCAAGATTCACGTGTGAAAAGGCCCATTATCTCACTAATCACGCGAGTGCAAAGCGCGACTCCTGAAAATGTTTGAAATTCCGACCTGAAACTGGACATTGTAAGCAGATTTTTGTACCTATGCTACGTGTCTCACTATCAGCCCTTTCACACTGACGGTAAAAAAAATCGTAATTTGTGATGATGGCCAGTGAAAAATAAGGCCAAAGACGTATATTTAGCACGTGTGAAACCAAACTAGAATATGACTAGCATCACGAACGCTAATCACAGTCACGATCACAATAGCAATCATTATTACTTATTCAAGATTCACGTGTGAAAAGGCCCTAAGCAAACAGTGCGAGGCGCGTAGCGCGAGCTATTTTTTTCGGTATGTATTGACCCTTTAGAAGTGTCATTTTAAGAACTTTTAAGAAATTAATGAAGAGCATAGTCATAACTCGACATAATCAACTGACGCAAGTGCGATCAGAGCGCAAGTTGATATATTTTGATATATCTTGACCAAAGACACATGAGCACCTTTGTAACCATGAACGCGATATCTATGTTACTTATAAAATATTGCGAGCGCGAAGCACGAGTTGAAAATGTTGATATTTAGACCTGAAAAAAAGATGTAGGAATTTATGAAGAGCACACTTATTCCACTGACCCAAAAATGTAATGCAAAGCACCAGCTCAAATGTTATTTATCATATATATATATATATACATATACCCCCCCCCCTCAAAAAAAAGGAAACAGAACAGGAGTGGTGAACACAAATATATAGGCCCTATGTAGATTATGTTTAAATAAATGACAATATATTTATATTTTGTTCTTTTACATTTTCCACTATATTATGCTCCTCTTTATCCCCCTGAATTTTTCTCACTCCCCCTTTTTTGCCGGCTGATGGCGGGGGGGGGGGGGGTGCATGCCCCCGTAGTTTACCTCGCTTCTATTACTGATATTTTGAACAATCTCGCACCTCCCAAACGTCCTTGATCAATTCCCGGCTATTATATCTCGTAATAACGTCTATTGTATCAGTTGTTTGTTGGATATCGACAGAGCAGCCAGCTGGAGCATGTCCTTTTCCCTGAAGATGATTTTATATTTAGGAATCGTTTTTTCTTGTTTCATCGCCAGTGTCATTCCTCAAAATAATAATGTTTCAGGCAAGTATCAACTCTGTTTTAACATAAGATATTACAGTCGACTGTCAAAACAAGCGTTAGAGCTTGCTTATAATATTACTATTTGATGTATAGGCCCATAGGCGTCGATCCGGGGGGGGGGGTTAGAGGTTAGCGATCACTCTACCAATGAAAATATTGGGCTGGCAAGCATATCGTTTTGCCCCCCTATAATTACGTATAAGTGCAAAAAATTGTAATGTTACGCAGAAATCAGCAAATTAACCAAACACAATATCGAATTTAGTTTTTACATCTACGGTACAAAATCATGATTTCTCCGCCGGGAAACGATTCAAGAATACTAATACAGACATTTTGAAAGATTGCAAGCCTTTAATTTGGCGTAAAGGCCAAATTAGTTTCAAATCGTAGCCAATCGTACGACTGCTGTGACGCCATTACGACTACCTTTCAAATTCGCTTTTATTCTATGAAGGATGATAGCATAGTCACATAATCGAACATAGGTATTCGTACGATGATTTAGAATCTTACACAGTAAGATATTCCAAGTCTCAATATCAGCATCAAATTCTACTACATTTTATTCTGAATTCTTTTTCAAATGATATTATACAATGTAATTCAATACAAAATTTCAAAGCAAAACTTAAAAAATATTTTGTGAATTTATATTGGATTATCGTTTCTTCAAAAAGTAATGTAATTCAGAACTTAACATGTAAATATGTTTATTAATTTATCCTTGTATATATGTTTAATCGTTTTATAATTTCTGTATAAAGTGTATACTTAATCATTTATTTTTATTGTTATTTATTTATTTTTACTTTTATTTGTTTATTTTTATTCATTTTGTATATATATTAATTATTTCTCTATTTTATCTGATTTTTTATTCATAAAATGTACTTATGAAAGGGGGCCTTCACCCTACAAGCTCTGCTTTTTAGTTGGTCTCCTTCTCTTTCGATTTCATAGTATTATTGTATTATAAAAATGATTTAAATGTTATATTTTGTAAATGTATATTGAACTATCATTGTCAATGTAAAAAGATTGAAAGAGAAAATAAATGAATTGAATTGAAAATCAGGTCGCAGAACAGTCGTAAGGTGTGCGGTGGCCTTTAGGGATCTCAATTTTAAAGTAGCCACATTTTTATTGCTTGTCCCATTTCATCCAGACTTTCATCACTCTGTTTTTTTTTTCTTCTTCTTTCAAATACCATTGTATGGCTCCTATTGAATATAATGTCGGCATACGGAGCTATACAGTGCGTATCCAAAAAGAAAGAACGGGACAGATTTGAAGTCTATAAAAGTTTTGTTTCAAATTATGATCTCTATATTTTGGTGTCAATAGGTGATCTGAAGTGTTATCCTTCAAATGCCATTAAAATAATTTAGTTTCGTTCATGCTTGAGCGAACATGGACTTTTTTGTCTGTGGTTACAAAGGAGGCTTGCGCCAAAATGGCATAAAATGATAAATATGATGGTCGGACTTCTTGCTAATCGGCAGACTTCTTCTTAACCTTTTCAATATCTTTGCCATAATTTTCGAATTATGCAGTTAAAATTCATTTCAAAATTTACTTATTAGCTTAAATTTTCTGCTGATGTTCCTTTTCAATATGTTCTCTTAATATTAATTAAGCTTTGAATATTCCTTCTTTAGTCAAGAGCAATTTTTTTAAAAACCGAAGTATGGGAGAGCGTGTTTTTCTTTAAATTCTTTCATTGCGTGCTACAAAGACTATGATGCCTTTGAACAGTGGCATACTGATGGATGGGGGATCGGGGTTCCCCCCACAAAAAAAAAAAATAAATACAAATCATGACCAAGAAAATGACAAAACAAAATTGGAAGGGAAAATAACAGAAAACATAGAAAATGAAATATGATGGCATTTTCTGAAATAAAATGGATATTTTGATTAAACAAGGCAAAAGCAATTTTGTGTCTCGCCCACTTATGAAAATAACCAGAAATATCATGATTTGTGAGGGCACGCAAGAGGATTATATCAAAACTTCATTGTGAAATGACTGGGATTGAATAACACTTGTCATAAGAGCCTTGCACGTAAACTTTAATGTTGACCTGAAAATGACCTTTGACCTTACCATGTGACCTCCGACTGCAGCATAACACGCAGGTCGCCTAAGTACATCTACCATCCAAGTTTGGTTGAAAAGCGACTTACGGTTGCGGAGTTAAGAGTCTTGCATGTAAACTTTAACATTGACCTGGAAATGACCTTTGACCTTACCATGCGACCTCCAAATGCAGTATAACATGCACGTCTCCCAAGTCCATCTACCATCCAAGTTTGGTTGAAAAACGACATGCGGTTTCCTGTTTGTCCTGTCAAGCAGATAATTAAACATGGTGAAGGCTTCAACAAACACTTGAAAATAGGATTCGTGTCTTTTATAGGTACCATAACATTATTTGTTTCACATACTTAGTAATATAAAGATTTGAATATTTACAAATTCTCCCAATTAATAATGGAAATCTTCGTACTTGGGTTGACAAAGAGTCTTCTTTTGTTACTTATGAAGGAAACTCCAAGGTAAAAAAAGTAAAAATGAAAAAATATAATTCAGGTAAATATATAAATTTGTAAATGAAATTATGGCAAAAATGATAAAACGATTGTAATCATCGAATTTCTAATTTCTACCATTTTGGCGCAAGCCTCTTTTTGAACCCCTAAAAAAACGTTTCATGACGTTTCAAAGATACAATCTCAGAGCATCTATTAACCTTAAAAATATAGATGTAATGATTTGGAACAGTTTTTTTAATAGACTTCAAAACTGTCCCGTTTTTTATACGCACTGTAGAGGAAGTATAATTTCATTTTGCACCTCTTTAAGACGATTATTATAATGAATCTCCATAAAAAATCCTAAGTAATCACGAATATAATTTCATACACTGGAAATCATACCATGACATTGGGCATAAAGTTATTTAAAACTTACGTATTTGGATCGGGACCCCTTTGGATCTCGGTTTCTACAGATCAACAATAATCACTTAAGCGTTGTGTTGTTGTGAAAGTGCATGGACAATTAAATATTTCAACATGGTTAAACCAGGGAAGTGTTATCGTCCTTCTTTGACCAAAATTTGTCAAGGCTTGATTTAAAACAGTTCAACGACGGACTTTCTGCAACATAGGATGTTGATTCGGGGTCCCGCCCCAGTCATAAGGATTGCTAGTCATAATCAACAATGAGGGTCGGTATTAATAATACTAGATAAGGGTCGCTAGTCACAAAAAGGAAGAGGCTCCATTAAACTGACCATAAAATGACTGATAGATTGTTTTTAATAATGATGATTTTGCTTGTATAGCGCTTATAACAATGATAAAAGCATGTCTCTATGCGCTTTAGAAAGGCTTTTTATCCCCCGTAGTATCTTGAAGACTTGTAGCATGTCACTTCGATGTCTTCTGTACGCTAGAGTTATATACGTGAAACGACTTATCACTTTAATTAGGAACGTCAGTGCGATCTATCCAAATGTTTGAATTGAAGCAATTAAATAGCTCGATTTTTATGATTTCGATTGCCTAAAACAACAACAACATTCCTTCGTTTTTGTTTCTTTTCTAGCATACTTCCTTCCATACGGAAGTTCGCCTGAATTTGAGGATACTGAGCTGTTACCTACGGCTGACGATTTCTCAAGAATTGAAGACCTCACCAATCCATTTCACTTCGGAAGTATGAGTTTTCCTAGGTTTGAGGTATTTTCCTTTAATAAATTTTGTTCCTCTGTAAATACAATTTAAATACCAAAGAGAGTAATATATCTTCGAGGTTTTCAATGAATGGTTTGTTTATGAATTATTTTTTTCAAAAAAGATGTTTCATAATTTTAATTCAATAAGTGTTTCAACTGATGTTTACGAAAGTTTTTAAAAACTACTTTAATCATCTTTTAATATTTTGTATTTAGGAGTATTCAAAATATTTTTCCTTATTTGCGTCAGCTAGAAAACAATGTTTCTTAGCTTCCTTTAAAAAGTAGCCCTTAATTCTAATGACGTAGGTGATTCCAGCTTTTTCTATTGCGTAATGCTGTATTTTTGTATGTTAATGAAAATAAGTGAATGAATATAATATTTATTTTTGAGGTTCGAATAAAAAAGAATACCAGAATGCTGTGACGTCATTGTTATTGGTTATTGATTTTGTTTTTATTGAGGGTATATTGACGGACTTGAGCATGAAATATTTGTATAATGATTTAGAAACTTTCACAGAAAGATGTTCAATGTATCAATATTTGCATCAAACGTTACCATGGTTACGAAATCGAGTGAAAGACCAATCGTCGGGTGCAGTGGCCTTAACAGTTGCCCGCAATGCACATGGGAAGCTATGTTGATGAAAGTAACTATCGCATTTTTTTTCTAATTTAAAGCAATAGAATTCATCAATTTTCATTTTTCAATTCAATTCAAATAAACATTTATTTTTTACCATTTCAATTTTTTTTCATCAACATTAATTCATACAAAAATCAAATTGTCATGAAGAATATAAGTACATGTATGTATATGTTTGGTTTCAAGAAGAAGGCATATAGCCTAAAAGAAGAGGCCTGTGACGGGATACGTCTATTGGGATACCTCTCTAATGATCATCAAATTAAAAAAAAATCCTATTTTACCTACTATAAGTCATTACGTTTGCTCTTTTTCTCTTCCGACTTGTCATTTCGATTCTTCTAACATGTGTCCCTTTAAGATATAGTTATCTAAGTTAAGACAAAACTCTTTAATCAATGGCTCCTTTCAGTTAATAGGAGAGAGTGAAAGTAAGGGATAAGGGTGGTTTTGCATTTCAACTCGCTCTCCTTAAAAACTATCATTCCGTAGCACAAAGAGCCGAATGTTTTGAGGGTCCATAAACAGGGGGGGGGGGGGCAAAAGGCTAAAAAGATTATCAAAAAGGGAAGCAAGTGATCAAAAGTTGAAGGCCCTAACTTCAAACTTTCAAATGTTTGGATAGATTCGGCACATTGTTCAGATGTTCAGAAAATAATATAACATTTTCCTTTCTTAATTCTGGCCCTCGTGAAACTTTTCGGTGTCAAGCCCCCAAAGGCCCTCTATCTGTACGTCAATGTTGTTATTTTGACTGAAATGTTTTTTTTTTACATTAAGGTTACGGCCAATGGTATGGTATTTTTACGAAAAGCTGGAGACGCATCATCTCAACGAAATCCAGTCCTTGGAGTATTTGCAGGCGATGTTAATAACCTATTATTAGGCAACATTTACTTCAGGTGATGTATCAAATCACGAGTCAATGGTGACACAACATTTGCACCGGCGACAATTGCTCTTGGCTTTATTTCGTCTAAGATGAGGGTTGGTGTGGCAAAAGGGTTTTATATTATGTTTAGGGTTAGGTTTAAGTGCAGCCGAGCAAATTGTCGCCGGAGCAAATCTTAAGCCCGGCTCACACTACATATGCGATTCATTGCGATCCAAATTTCAAAGAAATTGTGATAACATTTTATATGGACATTCCAATTAATAAAATTTTACGGATCAGTGTTCAGAATAGTGGTAGGAAAACTGTTCGAGCCTCCCCCCCCCCCCTTATGAATACAAACAAATTCAATTTCAAATCGTAATGACGTCATCATCGGCTGAGACCTGAAGTGGATTTTGACTTTATTCCGACTACAGGGCTTGCGGCAAAGCAACAATATGATTTCAGTATTACTTACATCATACCAAACTTTATGTAGAACAAATTTACTTCTTGGAACTTTTACATAATTGCAAAATGCGATTTCTCGAAAAAACATACGTCGCATATCGGATCGCATAGTTTGAGCCGTGCTCAATGGAACCGAAGTCAATTGTAGTGTATTTTCGCAATCACTACGTAAGCAGAGGCTTTCTACATAGTACACTTTTCACTTGGAACAACTTGCAACAAAATTTATTCAAATGCAGAACATTTATTTGAAGTCCATAGACAACCATTCTAAAGGTCCCAAAGAATCCGAATAGGGGAAAGTGTTCTAATTTGCATAAACATAATGGTTAGTTATGCCAGCAGTTTTTTACATGTAGGTGATAAACATGATAAACGAAACCAATTGTTTCATCTTTAAGTGATTTCAAATAATAAAATTGAAATGTCTTTTTGCCTGAATGGGGAGGGAGGCGAAAACCGCAATTCTTTTTAAT
Source organism: Lytechinus variegatus (assembly GCF_018143015.1). Lineage (NCBI taxonomy): Eukaryota > Metazoa > Echinodermata > Echinoidea > Temnopleuroida > Toxopneustidae > Lytechinus > Lytechinus variegatus. The sequence goes on from NC_054756.1 coordinate 21,510,892, forward strand.
AAAGAGGGAAAATAGGCAATAGGGTTGGGAGACTTCGGCAACTCCTGAGGGGGTAGGCTTTGCTGAACCAGCGTTTCTTTATAGCTGATAGAGTAAAATCTACATTTTTTATCTCCAAGTGGTTTAGAAACAATGAATGTGGTTTGCTATAAAGCAGAAATACAGTTTGGCCTCAATGGGGGTCCAAATTGGCAGATTTTCCCATTAATTGGCAAAATACGAAAAAGGAGTGGGTGAATTTAGCAGCCCTCTGAGGGGGTAAGGTTCGATTTGCCAGCACTCCTTTATATAAAGTAGATAGAAGAAAGGCTAAACGTTCGTCCCCAAGTGGTTTTAAGACATTGAGAGTGGCCTACTATATATCAGAAAATTATTTCTGCATCAATGAAGCCTCCGAATAGTAGATTTTTCCATAAATTGGCAAAATATGGAAAAGGGGTGGGTGACTCCCCTGAGAGGTAGGCTTTGCTGTGCCAACACTTCTTTGTATGTAACTGATTGAGGAAAATCTAATTTTGTTATCTCCAAGTGGTTACTAAACAATAAAAGTGGTTTATTGCAAAGGGGAAACGTATTTTGCCTCATTGGGGCTCCCAAATATTGTGAATTTTTAAGAAATGGGCAAAATACGCAAAAGGGGTAGGATGACTCCGGCAGCCCCAAGAGATGTAGGTTTCAATATGCCAGCACTTCTTTATACAAAGTAGATAGATGAAAGGCTATACTTTCGTCTCCATGTAATTTTAAGAAAGTTAAAGCGACTTACTACACAGTGCGTATCAAAAAGTTATCATTTAAAAAACTATACATAAAATATAAATTTGTAATATCTTGAATATTTTTCCACATTTTAACATTTGTACAGATTCATTTAAGCAAAATGACAATATAACTGTCGAAAAATATCTCCGCTTGAGTGAGCACCACTTACTTTTGAAAAGTAAGTGAAAATGATTTGCAAAAACTTTGAAATGGTTATGTGAATAAAAGCAGACCATGATCATGAAAAAACGATGAAGTTAGCTAATAAACCTTATTTGAATATATCCTTACTTTTTTAACTTGTTTCCTTGCCCAAATTACTTCAAAGAGTGCCCCACCCCACACAGCGAGACCATCGTGACGATATTTGCTATACATGGAGCTGTGATTTACATGAAATGGCTTAGGCTTGATTTCCATTTTGTTAGATCATTGTCAAGCTTGGGAAAAGTGTGGAGAAATAAGTATTAAATGAAAAATGAAATGCAAAACCACTTTAAATGATAAAACCTTAGTGAAAAAATACTGTAGTTGTCTGATTTAAACTTTTGTTCAGATTCACTTTTGTCCTCAGATCCACCTGGCACAGAAAGGGTATTAAGGTTGTGCTTACTAAGTGTTGAAATTTCAATTTGGATGGCAAAATTGTTACAAAATGCTTGAATGTATCCGTTTTATTTCAATTGACTAGAAATTTAAGGGAAATGTATATGAAAAGTGTTTTGCAGGGTAAGTTTGATTTCGCCATTCCCTTTGACACAGCGTGAAAACGAGTATTTCTGCGCAGACAGATTTTCGCGAGCTTTACAAACATGGACAGTACTCACTCAAGTGTAACATTCTGTGAAATCTTTTACTTTCATTGGATAGATGAGATTCAACCCCAATATGTGAAAAAATTTACCCACTTGTTGTATATTTTTTAATTCTCAGGGCTTTTTCAAAGCGTAAACTTATTTTTATACGCACTATATATCAGAAACACCTTTTATCCTCAATGATACCCTATTTGCGCCATGCATGATCAAATCAATTGATAATAGAGACAACAGGTGCAGGTACCGCTTTTTTCCAAGTTTTGGTATTGTTGGTAAAATGTGCGCTTGATAGAACGAAAAAAAAAATTCAAAGCAATTTTGCGAATGAAGAGTCAAGACATTCCCCTGAAATGATTATTGATATCTTATTCACCCAAACCTTCAACATATCCTCATGTTCATGATATTTGAGGGCGACAACTTGATGTCGTTCCAAAGAGCTCTCTAAGTCATCTCGAGCAACGTTGGAAAGATGGACAGGAGCGCTGTCCTGAATCCACCAAAGATGCATGTACTCTCCTCGAACCTGTCTCTCAAAAAGGTTGGTCCAATGTTGTACGATCTCTTCGTTAATCATTTGCAATTAGGTCTACATTCACCTATTTACACTCCTTTGGAAGAAAAAAGGTCCAATCAAAAGATTTTTGCCAGCTCAGGCATTGATGAAAGTATTTACATCAGCATATAACCTTTCATCAAGTTTTTAAAAACTTGGTATCTTCACCTGTTGTCTTCAACATCAATTGATTCGGTCGTGCGTATAGTAGCCAAAATGGTACAAATAGGGTATCAATCGGAAGCTGATGAGATACCCTGTCACATCTATGCACAATAATTTCACAAAGTTAAATATGATTTAAATATCAGCTCTCTAGATTTGGATTACTTTTTTCTGAAACGCACTGTACAGCGCATCGCAGCATGGACCCGTAAAGAGAAGAACGTAACGCGAGTGGGATTACCCGTTTTTTCCCGATCGGCCGCTCAAAGTTGATTTTAGTTTATTATTTAATAAAAGGGTTTTACCAGTGGCGTAATGAGCCAACATTTTTGAGGGGGCTCGATATGGCGTATCACGTAAAATTGATAAGAAGTTGCGAGCAAAGCGAGCGAACAAAAATTTTGACATTTTTGTTGCAAAAGTCCAAGTTCGTGATAGATTTTGACAATAATTTGGAAAATATTATGATATTTCACCCTTTTTTCTTTCCTTTTCTATTTTTGTTCTCGGTCGTGATTTTATCATTTTTAATTATTTATTTATTTATTTATTTTTTATTTTATTTTATTTTTTTTTTTGGGGGGCAAAACGCTTATGTCCTAAAAGTCATTTCTTAGCTTTATTCTTACAAACAAAACAAATGTATGATAATCTCATAAGCCCTATTTAAAAGTGTGAGCTATATTTTTTTTAAGTTTCATGTATTTTGTCATGAAAATTGAACATTCTGGGCAATTTTGGTGATCCTAAATAAGATGCGTATGTAACAAGATGAATATGCGTTCTGGCCTTACGACGATACATATTTCAAAGAATAAATAATGCGAGCGCGAAGCGGGAGCTGAAAATATCTGACATTCCGACCTTAAATCATGAACAGTATAGGTATATAACCAAAAAATATTGATGCGAACGCGAAGCGCGAGAGGAAGATCATTTAGAAACACAAATTGTGCACCATTAAATTCCACACAAAGAGATGAACTAAATAGGCAATTAGGAGTTATTTAAAAAAATCATATGAAAAAATCGGTTTTTACTTTAAAAAAAATATTTTTTCATCATCATTCGGTTCACAGGATATGGAAACCACCCATTAGCACCCGTGACCCCATTTAAAATTGAATTGATTAATTAAATATCAATAATAATAATATACATGTAGGGTATTTATATTGCGCACATTGTTCGGTGCGCAAGGCGCTCCTATATTAACCTGCTAAACTAGGCGCTTATAGCGCACACAGCTTTTTAAGGAATTACTTCCTACCGGTACCCATTTACCTCACCTGGGTTGAGTGCAGCACATTGTGGAACAGTTTCTTGCTGAAGGAAATTACGCCATGGCTGGGATTCGAACCCACGACCCTCTGTTTCAAAGTCCGAAGACTAATCCACTGGGCCACAACGCTCCAATATACTGATTATATTCCCACTATTTCCAATTGATATCCAGGAAATCAGAGCAGGGTACTGACGCAACAACATGTGCTCAAGCTGAACAGGCAATTCTAGAAGCTACCCCTGAGTTTATTGGTCAGTCATTGCTCACAATAGTAGTCGTGACATGGGAAGATGTACCTGAAAATAAATGTTTCGCTATACCAACCTGTGAGGTGAGTAAAATCACTTCTTACTTCTGAAAATAAGGGATAAATGTCATCCGAAAGAAATCAATCATATCTTTTTCAAGGACGTAACCTGCTTAAACATGTTAAAGAAAAAAAATGAATATGCATTAGTAGCATTGAATAATAGCAGGGGCATCGATCCATTTTTCAGATGGGGATGGGCGGGGGGGGGGGCAAAATCATGAATCAACGTTCTAAAGGTGCTTGAACACACATTACGTACAAACGCTCCTCACACACATAGGCCTATTTATATGACTCATGAGAAAGAGACACATGCATGTATCTCAACAACAAAAAAATAACATGATTAATGCAAGTGCGAAGCGCGAGCTAAAACTTTTTAGTGAGCTGACCTGGAAACAGGAAAAAGGTACCTGTTTAGGACTGTTTGTAGTAACTCATAAGAAGGATACATACATGTATCTTTCACAGATAGTGTGAGTGCCGCGAGCAAGCTGACGTTTCTTTATATTCTGACCTGAAAGCTTGATATGCATGGTACCAATGACTAAGATGTGTATCTAAAAGAACAATAAAAATAAAAATAGCTGGATTTATAAAGCGTTTTTTGCCAGAGGATCCCAATCGCTGCTATTATCACCCCGACTTAAGCTCGAGCTGCCATCACCGGCAATCAGTGCATTTAAAGAATTTCTCCTGCCGGGTACCCATTCACCTCACCTGGGTCGAGTGCAGGACAGTTTGGATAAATTTCTTTTTGAAGGAAAACACGCCATGGCTACGATTCGAACCTACGACCGTCTGTTTCAAAGGAGAGAGTCAGAACTACTAGCCAACGACGCACCCAATAGATGCGAGCGCGAACTAAAAATTTTGACAGTTTAAGGGACGTTTTAAATAAAGAACAAGATATATATCCAACCAAATCGAAGTGGGAGTTCTTTTGAGGTTTCGAACTTAAAACGAGACATTCTATTCACCTATTAAATCATGAAAAGTATGGGGTTTTGCTACAGAAATGATGCGATCGCGAAGCGCGAGCTGAAATTTTTTGTAGTCCAATCTGAAAAGCGGACATTTTGAGAATTTTATATAAAGAACGAGTTGGGTATTTTAATCTCGCTTCCTAATTTCTGTGTTATTCTACAATTTTATTTTTGCACATGCGGAATTAGTATTATCATTTTTGGGGGAGGAGGGGGGGGGGCAAAACGATATGTTTGCCCCCCCAATATTTTCATTGGTGGTGCGATCGCCCCCGCCCACCCCCAGATCCACGCCTTCTGAATGATAGTTACTTTACTGGAGGGAGGGGAGGGGTCCATTACAAGCGGACATTTTGAGCACGATTTTGAATAAAGAACGAGTTGTGTATCTCAATCTCGCTTGCGATAACTTCAGAGTTTTATTTTATTTTTGCACATGCGTAATTATTATTATTATTATAATTTTTTTTTTTGGGGGGGACAAAACGATATGTTTGCCCCAAACATTTTTATTGGTGGGGCGATCGCCCCCTGTCCCCCCCGGATCTCTGAATGATGGTTACTTTACTGGGGGAGGGGAGGGGTTCATTACAGAAACATGTGCACATACTGCTCATGCTTTTCCCAAAATGCCTATTGCATTTCCATTATGTTAATGGAAGATAATCAATATACAAATATTCAAGTTAAGATAGACTATGGCTAACGTGTTAGCTCTTTTTTTTTGCTTACGATGTTGTCTTTTGAGCGTCAGTACTGACAGTAGATTTACTCCAGTAATCCCAGTAGAGTCAAATGCTTCCAACACAAATCCATAAAGTCATAGATAGATCCATGAAGTCCAATTTGTGAACGAATTCCATATAAAATCCAGAAGAAAATCCATTTCAAACTCATTACACAAAACTTTTCCAAGACCAAGTCAATCTTCAAGAATAAACAAACTCTCGAATTTAGTTTCATAAATATCCGATTTTTAGTTGGAAGAATCTTTTAGGATAGTCTAGGGTAGGCCTAAACCTCGGGATAATGAAAGTTGAAATTAGCAAAAAGAATTTAAAGCCCTAAATTAAACTCTGCAATACTAGTAACAGCTGAACGAGATAAAACCAAAACTGCACTATTTAAAGCTCGTTTTCGTCTATAGGTACGCAGCCAACTTGTCTACGTACGTACGCGCATTGTGTTCAGCTTTGCAACGTGCACGCGCAGCGCGGTCGGAGATACGAAAAAAAGTAATTACGTATGTGCGTGTACAGCTGTATTGGGCATGTCCATGGGTTCAGCGTGCCCTGGGATCTATTTGCAGCGCTGGCTCATTTACTTCAGCGTGCTTTCATATCTTAACGTACTATAGATGATTCCCCTGAATGTCATGTGACGCCCATTCATCCAATCAGCTGTCAGGGATCTTTGTATGTGTTGTATAAAAGAGAATGCTCCGTGGCCGGAGCCACACTGGGCGTTGTGGCGTGCGCCTGTAATCGAAGCTGTGGGGAAGTTACAAATTGATGCGGAGGTTCGAGCCCTGATCACGTCTTTCGGATGGTGACGTTAAAGGTCGGTCCCAGACGTAAATAATCATACATGATCCCGGTGATACACGTCTGTCCAAAACTCAAAATACACACACACACGCCGGATTATACTCCGGATTTCTATGGGCCTTTTCACAAGAGAATCTTGTGTAACGAAGATTGCAATTCTTCTTCAGAATCATCGTACCATTCACACGTTCACTCGAAAACTGATTTGAATTCAAATTCCTGAGCGAAAAGGCGATATTGTGTCCTTGGTGAGTTGTCAATCAAAGCACTGCCTCGCAAATACAAACTGAAACAGTACTATGCATGACAATCGTATTTTCGTTTCTCTGGGACTGCAACATACGAAGTACTAGTTCACCGGAAGTGGTGACGCCGCTCGTTCAGTTTCGCGTTCTTACAATGATTAACACAGTTTCGATTTCAGTGGACGTACCCGTACAAACTAGGCCACAGCATAGACCGACGTGATAGTGAGCGCGCAAGGAGCCAATGCTCGGCCGGAGGATCGTAGCATCACGCCACGAACCGATGGGGCGCCTTGAGGGTGCAACATTTGCACCCTTGCTCTTGAATGATTAAAAATGTTCTTATGTGTGTGAGAACCAATATGGAACCCACAGTGTAGATACATGTAACAACTTAAAATGATATCAAGAGAATGATGGATCGTTCAACTTCCACATTTTGAAGAAAAATACACTGAAATTATGCAGTCAATCGCCGAAACCCTGGGAGAGTCATCAGGCAGCCATGCCTGCGGAGCGCTGTCGCAAGCTGAGCTCTAGAAACTGGGTGTGCAAACGTGGCGCGCTAAGCTGAAAAAACACAGTTGTTTGGACATTTACAGGATATGTGGTTGCCGATATAGTCCAGGATAGAAAGGGGCATAACCTTGTTTTTTATATATACAATTTTTTGGTATGGTTTCTTGTCAATTCGAGGGTGCTGATTACGAATCTGAATGATGCCACTCGTGTAACCTTGGGCATTTTCCGCAAATTGGCAAAATCGAATATGGCCGCCAAAATATGCAAATTACCCATGAAAATCCTAAAATTGCCTGCACATTGGCTATGAAATGCATTAAATTCTGTAGCAGGAGTGAAATACTCTCTGAAAAAATAATTTTTGACTAAACATTTATTTTCCTGATATTCAAAATGGGCGCCATGCCCTTGTATACTCTATTATGTACAATAATAGGTTATATTACATAAGAAATATTTTTTTCATAACTTTATGAAACATAATTTGCTATTAAAAAGACCCTATATCTCTTCATTATTCCTGGTACTCGCACTGTCTGTTAAACGAGATGTATAATCATGTTGTTTTAAAACTCCAGTTTTCAAGTCAGTATACATAAAATATATTTCCTCTCATTTCGATATTTTATTGTTTTATGTAAAAAAGTATACTTCTTTTTCATGACTACTTAAAGTGATTGTCCCAATTTAAGGTCTTAATATAAAATATTTCCTTCCGTGCTTACGTTCGCATTAGTGGATTGGTGAGATATGTCTGCTCTTTATGAATTCCTAGACTCAGTCGTTGAAATGCCCCCTTTTCTGATCTGAATATCAAATATTTTCAGCTCGCGCTTCGTGCTCGCATTAGTTGGTTAGCGAAATGCGTATGGTCTTCGTAAATTCCTTCAACAAGCAATAAAATGCCCCTCTTCAGGTCTGAAATTTTCTTAATTTTGATCTCGCGCTTTGCGCTCGCAATATTCGATTAGTGAGATGCGTATGTTATTAATCATGATTACAATGACTACAAGTGCTTCATGTGTGATGTAATTTTAACAAAATCACAATAACAAAACTCGCATTTATATGACTATGGTGAGATATGTACACTCTTAATGGATCCCTAAACAAGTAACATTGTCTTATGCCAGGCTGACACTTGCACGACTTTTGGTCACGATTTTGTCGTGGCAAGTCGTGCCATTTTGGGGCACGAACTGGGAGGCTCCCGCACTGTTTACGACTTGTTCACGCATAGTTCACGACAAGTTCACGACGAGTTCACGAATAGTTCACGAATGCGTGCCCGTCAGTGTCCACATTGACACGAACTGGCACGACGAGTTCACGCATAGTTTGCGCATAGTTTACGCACTTCCCGCATTGGCACGACGAGTTTGCGCAATTCGGACGGTGTCGTGCTGAACTATTCGTGAACACGACGTGAGCTGTTCGTGAACTATTCGTGACAGTCGTGGCATGGCGCGCACTGCCACGCACTGGCACGCATCCTCCCGCATCGTCCCGACGAGTTCACGAACAGTTTGCGCATAGTTCACGACCCGGTCGCTAAATTTTGTCGTGACCAAAATTTTGAACATTTCAAAATTCTCGTCCCGACATGGCACGCAGTCACGACGTGTCACGACGTGTTTACGCACACTTCACGCCAGTTCACGACTAGTTTGCGCACTGGCACGACTTGAGTCGTGCCAATGCGTGACACAAAATCGTGCAAGTGTCAGGCTGGCTTCAGTCTTATCGACATTGCGAATAAGCTTGTTTCGAATTAACCATTCATGTGTTCGCTTCATTATTTCATTAAGCTGTGTTTCAATGTCGTGTTTAGATGTGCCTGATACAGAAATGGTCGTATTATCGGCATACATGAACACAGTTTGATTTGGAATACTCTTTGGTAGGTCATTTATAAATAAAACAAACATTAGTGGGCCAAGTACCGACCCTTGGGAAGACCTATATTGATATCTTTAATTGTCGACTTATTATTTTCTACAGAAACATACTGTTTGCGATGAGCAAGATACGAGTGAAACCATTTAAGACTACTTGCACTACAACTATACATTGCTAATTTATCTAAAAGGAGTTCATGGTTCATAGTGTCGAATGCTCGACGTAAATCGAGGAAGATAAGCCCATTCATTTTCCTATTGTCGACGTTACGAGACCATTAATCTATCATACAAAGAAGAGCCGTTTCACACGAGTGGTTTGGTCTGAAACCAAACTGGCTCGAGAGAATAATCGAGAGAATAAGATTGGGTGTAACCCAAACTCTAAAGGAATGGTCCGGGCTGAAAATATTTATATCTTAATACATAGAGTAGAATTCACTGATCAAAACGCCGAAAATTTCATGAAAATCGGATAACAAATAATAAATTTATTGAAGTTTAAAGTTTAGCAATATTTTGTGAAAACAGTCGTCATGAATATTCATTAGGTGGGCTGATGATGTCACTTCTCCACTTTCCGTTTTCTTATGTTCTTACATAAAATCATATTTTTTTTCATTATTTCATACTTGTGTGAATAATACATGTATGTCTCCCTTATAATGCAATAAATATCTAATGCACTAAATCAGTTGACAATCCAATTTTTCTAGTTCTTGGAGGAAAAAAATTGAATAAACCTAATTTCATATAACAAAATACAAAAGAACAAGTGGAGATGTGACATCATCAGCCCACCTAATGAATATTCATTGCGACTGTTTTTACAAAATATCACTAATCTTTAAAATTCGAATACTTTGTTATTTGTTATCCGATTTCGATGAAATTTTATGGAATTTTGCTCAGTGAATTCTATTCTATTCATTAAGCTATAAATACTTTCAACCCGGACCATGCCTTTAATTGCGTAGATGATAAACTAGAATGTAGTCACTTCATAGAAAAACCAATTCATTTCAATATAATATTAATGAAATAGATTTCTTTCTCCTTTGTTTTTCCTATAAAACAGAAAAATACTTTCCAACTACTGATCGGAACAGACGGCGAGTCAACTTATGTCATATTTAATTACGGGACTATTAGCTGGACTCGAAAAGCATCAGTAAGTATTACAATTACACATTCCGTGAGTCAAAATGAAGCGCGATTTTTTTAAAGTTATCTTTCACAGGCCTACCACATCTTTGTAAAGCACCACACTCGGCTTTGAATACAGGTTTCTAGTTGTCTAATTCGTTTACATACACTTGGATTAAGAGTTGATTAAAATTTTAAAATGTATCCATGGCTTGGTATACATGGTATAGTCGAAAATAAAAAAAAATTGAGATAATGAATGAAACCTATAGATTTTGCCGATTCGTGGTGATTCTCTGGTACATTGTCATTGCTGCACATGAGATTGAACAAGGAGGTTTCAATGAGATGGAGTAACAACAAATAAGATCCCTTTGAACAAGGCTAAAAACCGCCAGCAGAAAGTATGTCAGGCATGCACTTTGCTCAACACCTCTTGCAATTTTGTAGACAAATGATTTCCGCATGACTCCGCAGCTATAGGTCATGTATAAAGAGATAAATGCTATATTGTGATAATTACTTTTTCGCTGCATCTTGGTCTGGTTATATGTGTAGCACATGATTTAATAAACTCTGCAATATGTCCTGAAATATGTCTCAAATTTGCTCAACTGGGCATGCACGGGCACCTATCTGGCATATACAATAATGAATAACAAACGACCACATTTGAAATTTTCATTCGCCGCAAACGATCGGAAAAGGGTTAAAATCTGGTTTCAGTAAACTTCAAATTCTTACTTTTTTACTAATTAAAGGTTAATTGATATAATCTGGGCAAATACATGTATCTCGGCGTAATAGTGCTTGATTATTGATATATTGTAATGCGTTCAATATTTCAGTTTGCTTATTAATATGAAAGATGGAAAATTTATAGAAATGGATATTCGTAAAATTTCACTCCTCTCATTTCTCGCTGAAACTGGCGGCTTCGAAGGCGGACTATCAAAAAGGTCCTTACTTCCATTCTTTCTTTTGTGTTTCTTTAGAAATGAACAGCTGCTTGAATAAATTTGTTGCCTGTTGGAACTCCAGTCAAAGAATCTTCTTGGTTTGAATCTCCGGCTACTTTCACATTTTAAATCGTTTGAAGCGCTTGAAAGATTGTTTTAACATTTATTTTGGGGGTCTCTTTGCAAGAGTGTGTCAATCGAAAATGAAAGGTAGCCCCTGTTGAGTTTTTTCTCATTATCACAAAGGAAAATCAGCGCAAACAAGATACCCATTTATATCAAAAGTGGTAATATTGTGGATTCACCTATTGAATTAAGTGAGCTCTTTGTTTGTTTGTTACTTTTTTTTTTTGGGGGGGGTTTCAATTGATAAAATTCTGGTGTGAATAGAATTGAGCGGTATGGCACATGCGCTTGACACTTCATCTCACGCAGCAAACCAAAATCAATACTGCAAAGGGGAGCTGACCTCTACGCTCGTTGGATGAAACTCACAGAATTGCGTTTAAACGCAAGTCAAAATATCAAGTGTAGGTCCCATATGTGCGCTATTGATTGATTAAATGTCAAGATGGGTTTGATTTTTAGAGTTGTGTTTGATCGGAAGTCTTTTTTAATGACACAAGTTCACACCTAGTTACCAATAATGGATGTAGCATTTCCATTTATTTGAAAGCAAGATAAAATAGCATTGGAAATTAAATGCCCTGCTCACGGGCACAGATGCCACAGCCGGAGATCGAACCCTAGACTTTTTTATGTATATCCAGGCGCCTTAGACCACTCGGCCACAGCACCTCCGCGACGAGCCCCGACCGATAATTTCCAAAGGCATTCCATCGGTCGGTTTCGAGTCGGTTTCGTTTGCGAAACTATTAATACCTATATAGTTTCCACTTACATGTATATGTTCTACGGCTCGATTTAAAAAGTGGCTCTATTATGTAGTAATAGAAGTAATTTTTCAGTTGGCATCAGATCATATTACTAGTCTAGGAGCCAGGGGGCTTTATTCAGAATTTTTGGTGGGGAAGGTTTGACAAGCTTATCCGGGGTAAAATTGTACGCTGATTCCAAAAATGCCACTCTTATTGACCGTACTCACGCCATTTTGGTCATTTTGGCAAAATTTTGGCCAAAAATGACCATTTTGACCACTCTTTGGAAAATGGTCCATTAACAGACTGCTTTTGTAGCCACATGCAATTAAAAGGGTCTATCTTAAGTAGAAATGCACACAGATTCTAAATAAAGTGCTTTCATTTGCCAAAATCACAATAGCAGTGGTCATTTTGGCCATAATTTGGCCAAAAAATGACAATTTTCATGATTTTTTGGCCGAAATGTGTTACAAATATTAATCAGAGCTTCGACTGGATGTTTTTAGAAATCCACATTTATTTTCAAAATGTGCGCTGGATCATAACCATCAACCTCATGTAATTTATTCCATCAGTTTTTACCTATGAGGGTCATTTTGGGTACTTTAGACATAACTGACCATTCGCGCAATTTGCATTATTAACCCTTCAAATAGGCAGGAAATTGAGGTCTTCAGCATGTTTTTTCTTATTCCCTTATAAAATGAGAATGCATTTAAATGTCCTTCATGTGTAAAATTTTATGCTGATTCCAAATGTATCAGTCTAAATGACCCTATTTAACAGTTTAAGGTCATTTTGGCCACTTATGACCCTTAAAATGACCAATGACATCAGTTCAATTTATCCAAAAATACTTTGAATGTTACCAGAATCGTTACAAGGGCATACTGTGACACCTAACATTGGTGTATTAATCCTTGAAATTGAACATCTCAAAAGTATTTTGACCTAATGCAGTTTATTCCATCAGTTTTGACCTATGAGGGTTACTTGGCGTACTTTAGTCACAACTGACCATTCACGCAGTTTTGCATACATTTGTATAATAAACTGCACATAAAATGGCCAATAACATCAGTTCAATTTATCCAGAAATACTTCGAATGTTACCAGAATCTTAACAAGGGTGTGCTTAATACCCAACACTGGTGAATGAATCCTTAAAATTGAGCATCCCCAAAGTTGACTACCTTGGTCATTTTGGCCACCTTGACCCCCCGGCCAGCCCTGCCGATTGTGTATGTTAATTCAGGTGATATCGAACATGGTGAGGAGAAATTTTGGATTGCGTTAATATTAGCATCAATTATTGTTAAATGGGGAAGTTTGAAAGCTTCTTGGTGGAAATCAATGAAATTATTCCACACAGACCATAACTATTGGACCCTGTGGTCATTTTGACCACGTTTTCATCAATATTGACCAGTGACCATGGACCCTAGGAATCTCCAATTAGTGGAAAGATCAGCTAAGAGAGAGACCTTGCATTCTTTGATGAGTCAAAAAGGGCTCAAATGCTGGTCAGTATCATTATCAGCATGAGCTACCAATAATCGGTGAAGAGTGTCATAATTGTGATAAAATCCTTTACATCGTGCATACATAAGGTTGTTTGACCATGGCACTGTGGTCATTTACATGATTTTAGCCACCATGACCACACAGTAAATATTTATGGAAACCTCACATATATGGGGCAGTAAATTCATGAATGAGACACTTTAGCATCATTTACATGTTATTAAGACACTTTTCTAGATTAATGTAGATTAATGATTCCAAATATATTAGTCTTAATGACCATTTATGAGCTAGTGGTCATTTTGGTCGCTTTTGGTCCCGACAATGACCAATCACATTTGCATGTATCAAAGAGGATTCAAGTGTTGTTGTCGCTCCGTATTGTTAATAAGATGTATTTTATCAATTATTGATATCAATATGATATGACTAATAGCACATTATCAAAATTTTGAAACCAATTTGGCCATTTTGACTATCTATCGCATGTATGACTTTTGTAAATAAACATAACAGGAGCAATTGTGGAAATGCGTTCAATCCCTTTTGATTGGAAATATTAAAAGCTCACCTTGAGTAAAAAAAATTGTGCCAAATACCTCACCATTTGGTCATTGTGTGGTCATTGAGTAGCCATAACATCATTCCCTCATTTTTTATTTAAATTATACAGATAACTATATTCTAGAGGAAGGCACTAATCCTGAACTCAAAGGTGCGTCATTACAAAGCTATTGGTCAAAGTAGATTTAACCATGGTGCATTTTTATTACCTTTGCCATTTTGTGTAATGTTTCACAAACCTCACATTGGCATGATTGGTAAAGTTGAAAGTGGAAAACTTGCCCTAAATTGTTAAAGAGTGACCAAAATTCGGCACAGAGAATAATTTCATATAGAGAATGTATTTTATTACCCAGTACGTCTTCAAAAGAATTAAGGGTAAGTTTCCTGCTCACCAATCATGCCAATGTGAGCTTTGTGAATCACTGTACAAGAAAAAACAAAGATTGTAAAAATGAATGATAGTTAAAACTCTTTGTGAACTTCACTGTGACCTATTTTGCTTTGTAATGATTCTCAGTACAATTTGACTTCAAAGAAGGAAAATAATTCTGGCTATTTAGGAACATACAGTGATCAAAGGGGCCACAGTAGACAGTCACATGATATTTGGCACAATTTTTACTCAAGGTGAGCCTTTGATATTTCCCATGAAAAGGGATTACGCATTTCATCATGTTCATAGACCTACAATTGCTGCTAAGTCAATTTTATTTCAAAATTCACACATTGGATAAACGGTCAAAGTGGCCAAAGTGGTCACATTTGATTATGTACTATTTGTAATATCATATTGAATTAAATAATTTGTCATTTATTATGATTGATACAACAAATCTTACAAAAATATAGAGCAAGAACATTGGAATACTTTTGATACATGTAATTGTCATTGCTAATTATAGGGACCAAAATGACTACTAAGTAGTCATTAAGACTGATATATTCTAAATCATTGTATTAATCTGGTGCAGAAAGTTTTTGTAATATGTCTCATCTAACATCATTCTTGAATTCGTTTCCATGAATTACAAAATGGTTAATGTGCATAAAATCATGAAAATGACCAAAGTGCATGGTCAAACAACCTTATGTGTACTTGATGTAAAGGTTTTTATCACATTCATTAAACTCTTGATTATTGGTGTAGTAACTCAAGCTGAAAATAATATTAAGCAACATTTGAGCTCTTTTTAAATCAAATAATGTGTGGTGACGAGAAATTATTGAGGAAAGGTGATCAAAATTACCACAAAGTCCAATAGTTCGGCCAATAACACTGATTTATATGAAATCCTTGCATTGATTTTCACCCCAAAGCTTTCAAACTTTTCCAATTTAACAATAATTGATGCTAATATTAACACAATCCTGAATTGTCTCCTCACTATGTTCACTATAGGCTAATTTAGTATACACATTGGGCAGGGAACAATCTGGCCAAAATGACCAAGGTTGTCAAAAATATTTTTGGGACACTCAATTTAAATGATTAATACACCAGTGTTAGGTGTCACAGCACACCCTTGTAACGATTATAGTAACATTCAAAGTACTTTTGGATAAATTGAAGTATTGAACAGATGGTATTGGTCATTTGGGGCCAAAAAGTGGCCGAAATGACCATAATCTGTTAAATGGGGTCATTAAGACTGACATATTGGGAATCAGCTTGAAATTCTACACAAGAACGACATATGCATCATTCCCATTTTATAAAGGAGGAAGATAAAGCACACTGAAGACCTCAAATTCCTGCCGATTTGCACAGTTATTATGCAAAATTGCACGAATGGTCAGTTACCCAAAATGGTCAAAAGTCAAAACTAATGATATAAATTACATGAGGTCAAAATACTTTTGAAATGTTCATTTTAAAGGATTAATACACCAATGTTTGATGTCACAGCACATCCTGGTAACGATTCTGGTAACATTGAGGTATTTTGGATAAATTGAACTGATGTTATTGGTCATTTTTATGGCCATAAGTGGCCAAAATGACCATTAGGTGTTCAATTGGGTCATTAAGACTGATATATTTAGAATCAGCATAATATTCTGTACAAGATGGACATTTAAATGTATTCCCATTTTATAAGGGAAGAAGATAAAACACACTGAAGACCTCAAATTCCTGCCTATGTGCGAATGGTCAGTTATGTCTAAAGTACCCAAAATGACCCTCATAGGTCAAAACTGATGGAATGAGGTCAAAATAATTTTGAGATGTTCAATTTAAAGGATTAACACACCCCAATGTTAGGTGTCGCAACACACCCTTGTAACGATTCTGGTAACGTTCGAAGTATTTGGGGGTAAAATGATCTAATGTCATTGGTCATTTAGGGCCATAAGTGACCAAAATAACCATAAGCTATTGAATAGGGTCAATAAGACTGATATATTTGGAATCTGCATAAAATTCTACACAAGATGGATTTTTGAACGCATTTGCATTTTATATTGGGAAGAAGATAAAACACGCTATGAGACCTCAAATTCCTGCTTACATGTATATGTGCACTTTATTATGCAAAACTTCGTAAAGGGTCAGTTATGTATAAAGTACCCCAAATGACCCTCATAGGTCAAAACTAATGGAATAAATTAAACAAGGTCAAAATACTTTGTGAGATGTTCAATTTAAAGGATTAACACACCAATGTTAGGTGTCGCAGCACACCTTGTAATGGTTCTGGTAACGTTCGAAGTATTTGGGGGTAAAATGAACTGATGTCATTGGCCATTTTAAGGGCCATAAGTGGTCAAAATTACCACAAGCTATTAAATAGGGTTATTATGAATGATATATTTGGAATCGGCATAAAATTTTACACTTGAAGGACATTTAATTGCAATCTCATTTTATCAGGGAAG
This sequence comes from Lytechinus variegatus, assembly GCF_018143015.1. Taxonomy (NCBI): domain Eukaryota; kingdom Metazoa; phylum Echinodermata; class Echinoidea; order Temnopleuroida; family Toxopneustidae; genus Lytechinus; species Lytechinus variegatus. Next base: position 21,527,940 of record NC_054756.1, read on the forward strand.
AAGAAAAAACATGCTGAAGACCTCAATTTCCTGCCTATTTGAACAGTTAATAATGCAAATTGCGCGAATTTACTGCCCCATATATGTGAGGTTTCCATAAACATTTACTGTGTGGTTATGGTGGCTAAAATCATGTAAATGACCACAGTGCCATGGTCAAACAACCTTATGTATGCACGATGTAAAGGATTTTATCACAATTATGACACTCTTCACCGATTATTGGTAGCTCATGCTGATAATGATACTGACCAGCATTTGAGCCCTTTTTGACTCATCAAAGAATGCAAGGTCTCTCTCTTAGCTGATCTCTCCACTAATTGGAGATTCCTAGGGTCCATGGTCACTGGTCAATATTGATGAAAACGTGGTCAAAATGACCACAGGGTCCAATAGTTATGGTCTGTGTGGAATAATTTCATTGATTTCCACCAAGAAGCTTTCAAACTTCCCCATTTAACAATAATTGATGCTAATATTAACGCAATCCAAAATTTCTCCTCACCATGTTCGATATCACCTGAATTAACATACACAATGAGCAGGGCTGGCCGGGGGGTCAAGGTGGCCAAAATGACCAAGGTAGTCAACTTTGGGGATGCTCAATTTTAAGGATTCATTCACCAGTGTTGGGTATTAAGCACACCCTTGTTAAGATTCTGGTAACATTCGAAGTATTTCTGGATAAATTGAACTGATGTTATTGGCCATTTTATATGCAGTTTATTATACAAATGTATGCAAAACTGCGTGAATGGTCAGTTGTGGCTAAAGTACGCCAAGTAACCCTCATAGGTCAAAACTGATGGAATAAACTGCATTAGGTCAAAATACTTTTGAGATGTTCAATTTCAAGGATTAATACACCAATGTTAGGTGTCACAGTATGCCCTTGTAACGATTCTGGTAACATTCAAAGTATTTTTGGATAAATTGAACTGATGTCATTGGTCATTTTAAGGGTCATAAGTGGCCAAAATGACCTTAAACTGTTAAATAGGGTCATTTAGACTGATATATTTGGAATCAGCATAAAATTTTACACATGAAGGACATTTAAATGCATTCTCATTTTATAAGGGAATAAGAAAAAACATGCTGAAGACCTCAATTTCCTGCCTATTTGAAGGGTTAATAATGCAAATTGCGCGAATGGTCAGTTATGTCTAAAGTACCCAAAATGACCCTCATAGGTAAAAACTGATGGAATAAATTACATGAGGTTGATGGTTATGATCCAGCGCACATTTTGAAAATAAATGTGGATTTCTAAAAACATCCAGTCGAAGCTCTGATCAATATTTGTAACACATTTCGGCCAAAAAATCATGAAAATTGTCATTTTTGGCCAAATTATGGCCAAAATGACCACTGCTATTGTGATTTTGGCAAATGAAAGCACTTTATCTGGAATCTGTGTGCATTTTTACTTAAGATAGACCCTTTTAATTGCATGTGGCTACAAAAGCAGTCTGTTAAGGGACCATTTTCCAAAGAGTGGTCAAAATGGTCATTTTTGGCCAAAATTTGGCCAAAATGACCAAAATGGCGTGAGTACGGTCAATAAGAGTGGCATTTTTGGAATCAGCGCACAATTTTACCCCCGGATAAGCTTGTCAAACCTTCCCCACCAAAAATTCTGAATAAAGCCCTCTGGCTCCTAGACTATACTTCTCTCATCACAATCTTATTGATTTTTGAAAATTTTGAAAAACTGTTTAAAAATGTTCTCGATTGATTACGAAATTACAATCTTGACGTTCTTATTTGAGAACAAAAAACGTGCAGATGTTGGTATCAATAATGCATATATACACAACAACAAAAAGTAAGTCCCCCTAAATCAAATTGCTGTAACTTTTTAACGGAATTATTTTGAGATATGATATTTCGTAGGTAATTCTTTACACTCAATAAGCAACTCCTGGGAAAAAATGAGATTGATCAGTTGAGTCATGCATGAGTAATTAAAGATTGAATTAAAAATTAGAATTTTTGAAAGTCAGAAGAGTCGTTTCTCAGATTGTGCAAATACAAAGTTGGGCAAAAGTTTCTTGAAGGTGAACTCCATGGTGTTATGCTGTCTTATCCGTCATTTAGCCATTCTACACACAACTTTTATATCGTATGTTCATGGTTGAGTGAGCACAGTGTATTGCAGGGGCCGCGGAAGGGGGGGGGGGGGGGTGGCTTCAGCCCTTCCTTTTTCCAAAAGCATGTATAAAAATGACCATACGATTATGATTTTTTGAATGGTCAGCCCACCCCTCCCCCTCCACTTTGAAAACCGTTCTACAGTCCCTGTATTGTAAAGTATCATAGGGGTTTATAGTACCCTCTACAACTTGTTAGATCATGTAAAAAAAATGAAAATAGAGGTGTTTCCCCCGATTACATGCCTTCCCCATTTTAAAGTTCAGGATCTACCACTGATTTGCCCATGAATCAAACTGATCATGAGAAATTGTAAGGAAACGAATACATTTATGCAGTTTAAAGAATATTCATTCCTAGGTTTTCGAATGTGCTCGCTCAACCTTGAAAATGCTTAAAGTTCGGAAAGTATGTGGTGATAGAAATGATGGATGATTAAAGTCGCATTTTAAACCGAATTTTCCCCAATATTCACTTTATTACCCTTTAAAATGAGTCTGTGACATTGAAAATACCGATTTTCCCACTTTGATGAGTGCTCACTCATCCATAAATAAACAAATCGATTTCATTTTTGCACAGAATTTCGCCCAAAGGTTGATAAACATATACTGCCAAATGAACATTACAAAAGACAGCCTCGAAAAAAAGTTCCACCATATTGAATAAGGGGTTACTTATTCTTAAACATTTGCACCCATAATGTACAAAAGTCTATTAGAGAGGAACTTAAAATTTCAACAAGGATGAAAGGGTTTGTTTCATGGGTGGTTTTGTTACTTCGACCAAGAGTTATTTCATGAAACTTTGCACATGGCTTCAGAGTAACTCTATCCTATCTAAAAGGCGTGCACACCAAAATAAACATTCGATACGGCACAGAGTGGGGCCAAGGCCTTGAACTTTTTCTCATTTGCATAATTTTCGAATATTGTGTGCTCACTGATGCATTAAACATCAGGATTTTCATAAAAATCAAATCAAATGAACTATGCAAGGAGTTTTGTGACAGATATCCATAGTTACAAACTGCATTTTCCAAATAAGGTAAAAAAGAGCAAATCACATTCCACATGTTCATTCAAGCGTGAATGTTTATTTAAACGCATTTGAATCATTGAAGCATGTTAATTGGTCATAAACATAACGAAAAAGTTGAGAAAAGATCATTTTCAGTTACCGAAATGAAACAATACTTGCCTATATTTGAAAATCATATTTTTTGTTTTCAATAAATGTTCATTGAACCGTGAAAGGATGAATATTGTTGAAGATACTCTTTCCAAAATAATTGTCATCATATTCTATCATTTTGTGTAAAAATCGAATTATAGCTAATTTGAACTTGTGCTTATTCAACCGTGAAATTTAGCCAAAAATTTGTATCGGCCTTTAGGAAGTACCTTTTACAAGCCATCTGACTATTTTTCATGGTAAGAATGTTGAGTTAGTTCCTATAAATAGTTCCGTAAAATACTTCCATAACATTTAGTCAGAGGGTAGCTTATAAAATTACCTACAGGCTCATGTAAAAATATATAAATAATTCGCATGGGTTATTGGTGTTTGTTCAAGGGTGGACTTGCTTTTTTATTGTGTATAGAAGCATTTTCATTTTTTAAAATGTAAGATATAAGAGCAATGACCATAAAATTGTAATGTCAGTACAATTTGAATAGCCTTTGCTATGATCCGTCCAAGCATAGAACCCCAATCTCGCATTCATAACTCTGGCACTTGACCAGGCGCGCCGGAACACTTTCAGTTTTTTTTTTTTTTTGGGGGGGGCAAAATCCCGAAGGGGGCACAATATTTTTGACAGCGTGAGATACCGAAGCGTTCGAGCGGGAGAGGGTGTGGCGCCCCCTGGGTAAGGACTTTGTGTAAAAGTGGAGTATAAAAGTTGCGTTTCCAAGAGCATTCAAAAAATAAATTTCCTGAGAATTTAACATAGAATTCACTACGAAAGACTATATCAATAATTTATAAGAACCTATGAAATCTACGCGCAAAACGATCGCTTCGGAATGTGGTTTTCATGTCTGATCAATTAAATTACAAATTACGCTTATACTGACTCAAAATAACAGAAATGAAATTTTTCATGCAATATCCTTTCAGAAACATTTATTTATGTACATTTACATACACGGACGACACGAGAGAGCACAATCTAAAAACAAGAAATGTTAACTTAACATTTGAAAGGTTGGAGGAGTGACAACATTTTCTAAATGTTGCATTTACCACTTTAAATGGTTCTACCCAACACTTAAAATGTTGGATTCAGCTTTATACAAGGTTAGATGTAACATTTGGAAAAGGTTGTCACTCCTCCAACGTTTCAAATGTTGATTTAACATTCTAATTTTTAGAGTGCACAATCATCATAAGTTTCAAGTAAATCATGTCAGAACAAGGAGTGTATTAAGCAGAATAAGCGTAACAGAAACAAAAGAAATTTTAATGAATGTCTTTTCAAATTCAAAATGTCATACTGTTCTGAGGTGGCAGACGTCGATAAGCTCTTAAATCTCCATTCTATGCAAATCATTTCTAACATCAATGATTATCCATGCATTGGCAATACGTTTCATATTTTGTAAGTAGAGGGGAAAGAAATTTGACAAGCTTATAATTGTCTAACAATTTAAATTTTTTCTGAAAATTATTAAAGTTTAAAACATTACTCGATTTATGTGTTTCATGTTTTGCATGTTTTGTATGGCTGGGAAGCACTTTTGGATGCCTCCTTCAAAATCTTCATTTTTCTTTACATAATTTCTGGGGAAAATGTGACCATAACTAAGAAATGATGAATATCAAATTCCAGGAAATATTCACTTGTAAATAATCATGAACTGCTTAACAAACTACAGCAGTTCATAACGCACATTATGTAACATTATTTAGAAGAAAACAATTACATTCCAATAGCGGATGTGGTTGACGGTACACCGTGTGGAGTATTAAAGTGGATAGAGGAAGAAGTGAAATTGGGGAGTGGACAGTTGATAGTCGAGTAATTTTTTTATCAAATGAGCGTAGTCCTGAAAAAGGCAGTAAACCAGAAAAGGTAGAAGATTTGAAGAGGCTTGAGTAGTTGATAGATGAGTACTCCTGTTCTGCACTCCATCCGCCGACTCAAACTAGCATCTTCTCATTTATCCAATAATCCAACTACTCAAGCCTCTCTAACTCTTTAACCTTTTGTGTTTTACAGTCATTTTCAGAACTACACACATTTTCAAGAAAAATTACTATAGGACCTACTCTCAATATTTATATTCCAATTTCTCGCCTATCAATTTAGCTTCTTCTGAAGAAGTAAATTGGATGATTGAGAGTATGTCCTAGAGTAATATATGACGACCTCGAGATGTTATGGTTTCTGGGCTTGACAGCTATGACATAGATTCCATATTTTGCTAGCGTTCAGGCGCGTTATTGATATCGGGTCCGGTCTGAGCGTTTCTGGGCGACCGCGCGTTTGTTAGCCGACGCAGCCAACATGCATTGGTAAACCATTTTCAATTTGCCATTCGGTTTTAGTTTGAAATGTATTCACAAAATGATAAACGTTATCACACTGTAATATGATGGAAAAGGGGCTTTATCAGAGGTATTTTTCACAGAAGGAAATGTTCGTCAAAAGACGCGAGGCTTACTACGATATGTAATTGCCCCAGGGGCGAAATTTTTTCATTTTTGACAATGGAAATGACAATTTTTAGGCAGAAAAGTCCTTAAACATGTTAAATAATTTATAATTTTTCTACTTTTAGGGGGGCACGTGGGGGGGGGGGCGCAAAATCTCGTTTTGCCCCCCCCCAATTTTTTTATTTGGGGGGCAAGTGCCCCCCTGCCCCCCCCCCGCTTCCGGCGCCTATGCACTTGACCACTGACACCAACCATGTCCGTTTAGATAAGTATGCTTGAAGTTAAGATTGTTATGTATTCATGTCTGTGTGATCTTTTTATATAGGCTGGCATAGGCTATCTCGAACCGACCGAATCACGGGAACTGTTTGCCCCTTTCAATCCATCCTCGTCTCACATTCTCTGGCGTGTCACTGACGGGGATGTACCTAACGATCTCCTATCGAATTCTAACTATGGAGTACCGGGAAGCTATCTATTCGAAGTATCAAATACAATTCGTGAAATAGGGAAAGGTATGGCAGTTTAGTTACACCACATTTTGCTCGGGGGGGGGGGGGGGCTTTATTGCATCTTAAATATAGGGAAACTAACCTTTCACACTTCACGGATGCAACATGGATCATCCCGGATTGTCAATCCGGGGTCCTCCGTGTACAGTCCGGAATTACTATGTGCACACCGACTACTCATTTGGCGCCATCCATGATGTACCGGCATATCTTGACGAAAAAATGAACATGTTCAATTTTTCATCCCTGAGTAGACGACGGATATTCTGTGTTTATCCTTGTAGCCAACTTGTACATCCGTCTAGCTATCAAATGCACCCGGGAGGCTCATTGTAATAACCGGGAGGTCGTTGCTAATACCGGCTACGTCCGGAGTCAAAAATTTTCCATTGTTTGCGTGCATGAACGATAGTCCGTGTTCATGGCCAAATTGAAAGAAACTTGGCCAATGCTCTAAAGAAATCCTAGGAAAGATCGTGAAGGTCTGTGTAAAGCACCCAGTAACATCCGTGTATTCCGTGTTTACTCCCGGTGGGTTGTCAAGCAGACCCCGAGGTGCTACCTTGTCTATTTTTGTAGAATCCACACTTTTCCGTACACCTCCGTGTAAATACCCAGTTTAATCCGTATTCACTCCGGCAATCGTATAAAAAGTACCAATTTGACTCCCCGGATCACCACGGAGTGAGATCCGTGATGATCCGTGCTGCATCCTTGAAGGTCTAAAAGAGGCTTTAGGGTAAGAGTTGCAATCGGGTTGTATGTTAGGGTTAGGTTTATGGAAATGTAATAATGGGTTAGATTAAGGGATGAAGTTAGTAATTGTGTTTAGTGTGTAAAATTTCGAGCAGAGCAACTGACACCGGAGCAAATGTCATGGTACCATGGGCTTAAGAAAAGAGATATTATATTGGATAACGCAGTCAGACTGCAGGTCCCAAGAAAGTGGCTTCTTTCATCCTAGTGATATTCATGACTTGAGATGTTTTGCATATTTAATGAGCTTGACGCGGACCAAAATACCTCTTTTTATTAGGTCATTGCTGCTCTAATTGTGCATCGAATTTCATGAATTTGGTACCATTGTAAAGAAGAAGAATAATTCTTTCAGGTTATGTGTTTTGATTTATTCAAAGATTTTGTAATATAGGTTAAGATTTTGATCTAAAATATGCTACAAAAATAAATATTTTCACCTGGCAAAAGCTGCAATTTTCACACTCTATTTTTGTTTGAGCCCAACTGATTCTTATATCATGATAAGGCTGAATATGTATGCTTTGAAATGATAAAGGTTTCAAAATAAGAATTGGTTTAATAGGGTCAAGATCACACATAAAGCAGTTTGAAAACAAGAATACTGCACTCTGATTGGTTAAAGAGACCACACAATATCAAATTCCAACGGTTCCAGTGCCTGGGTTCGTGGGAAGGTCACACTTCCCATGTGATAATCTCAAATACCCCGCGCCTGTTGTTCTGTGAACCTTATCCAGCCAATCAGAACTCTTGATTTCATGCAAGTACAAAATTTCATAAATCTCGTCTTGTACCTTGGTGGGAAAAGTGTGATCTTGACCCGATTAAACCAATTAAACCAAGTTCAGCTTTATGGTGATATAGATATCATAGATAGGCTTAGAATAAAAAGTTTTGCACAGTTTGCAAAAGAAAAGAGAGGAAGAAAACTCAGTTTTGAGGCACATATTCAGGCCAGAAATTTACTTATTTAACAAAATATTATTCACAACATAAATGACCAATATGAAAGAGTAACTTTTACTCTATCTGATGGTGCAATAATATTTCATTTAACTTGAGGTTAAAACATGTAAATTCTTAGAGAAAGAAAACCTCACAAATCACGAGATTTTGCAAGGAGAAGGATTCAGCCACGAGATGATTTGGATGAATCTGGCCTTTTTACTCATTAGCATAGGGACCTGCGGTCTGATTGAACGAGTGGAATTTTTCTGGTATTTCATAAATTAAAGCCATCCAATGTAATTATTATCATATTTATACAACCCCATCCCCCCAAAAAGAGAAATTTGATTTAACAAGTCATATCACTTATTACATTATGGCATATCGTTTTCTTTTGGAACAGTTGTCTGCAGATCAACCAACCCCTGTCTAAATGGAGGATCATGTATGGACAATGAGTGTTCCTGCGCTGGAGGTTTCTATGGAAGATTCTGTCATTTGTCGGATTCAACAGGCGAAGGTAAGGGAGTGTGAAAAAGGGGAGGGAGTGGATATACATATATGCGTGTGTTTGTGTGTGTTGAGAGGGAGAGAGAGATAGAGAAGGGATTGCCCATCCCCGCCACATTTAGATGGTCCGCTTTACTGATCTGAATTTATTATCCGGAAAACATTTAGATCAATGCCTACACCACATGAACGTTCCTTGAGATAAAAAAAGGGTAATTGTAATTGCTTTCATTCAAATGACCAGTTGTAAGTGGTGTATTTTCCTGGCATGCCTTCGGCAAGCGCGTGATAGGTGGTCAGAAAACTTGTCTGGAACAGGCATATGCTTATGGTTGACCTTCTGTTCTGGGGTACATTTAATTCAGACCGTTTCTTCATTGCCGCGCATTGCCTAAGAAAATATATAAAGAGAAAGTAAAAGAAATAATATATTTTTACTCTTTATGCTAGTATTAAGACTATATTCCCATTCAACTTGTGCGACCAGCGATCATCATGCTCCTTGAATCACAATCTACCATATGAAAAGAAAGACAGGGAAACAATGTTTAAGAGCATTTACCCAATGATAAGCTAGAACAAATCACTGATGTTAATACTAAATTGCTCATGAATTGCATCAAACTTTTCTTGCGTTCTTCGTTGTGAATATTGTAATTCATTACATGATTAAGATATCAAATATCTTGTGTGTTTACAGATAGTTGTGCTGCCCACCCCTGCCTTAATGGAGGAAACTGTGAGGATGGTTCTTGCTTGTGTCCGGCTGCGTTTTCCGGCAACCGTTGTCAAGATAAGCGTAAGTATTTACGACATGAACTTTTTCTTTGGTGCTGGATGAGATCATTAATCAGTTTGATTCATTGTTCTACATTAGAATGCAAAGATTGCTATGTTTCAACACTTTATATTATAGGATATTTAGTCTCACTTTGTTGAAAAATGAGAGATTATTTGATCATTTATCACAAATCAGTTCGTCAGTCGTGCATTAGGCAGTGCATCAATTATGAGCAGATCCCGAGGAGCAGTTTTAAAAAAAACACCCCATTTAAAAAGTGACTGTATCTTTGGATCCTACCAAAATTTCGACTCCATGGCGCCTTTATTTCATGATGCTCATCGAAAATGGAAAGGTCAAACATAATAATCATAATGCCCTCGACTGTGGGGGGGGGGGGGGGGGGGGGTGCTTGGACTGTACTAGCCCGGTAATATGAACATACTTATTCAAATTCAAATTTATTTATTTCACTTCCATCAAAAAAAAATTGTATACCATATTCAAACATAAATATTTGTATCCGTTGCAAAGAAACAAAAATAATAATACATATGTTGTGAAAAAAAAACACTTAGACGATTTGGGCAACACATTGGAGGTTTCAAATAGGTATACTATTTCTCAATAGAAATTAATTTAAGATGGAAATGGAGGGACCCACTAAAAAGCAATGCTTGTACAATGTGGGCCCCTCAAAAAAATAGATAACACAACAAATAACAAAGTACAAATACAGATATATGTAATCAAATGAGAAAAAAATAAATAGATGAGAGAGAAATAATACACGGCCCGAGCGTTGTTGGAGCGGTCGTGGAGCGGAGAGAAAAAATCATCACCGCTCGCTACCGTTCACCATTTTCGATTTTTTTTGTCGATTTTTTACCCAATTTTGTGAGCGGAATTCGACCCTCTCTCCCTACCGCTCCCCCGGGGGGGGGGGGGGGCACTCAGTATATGATGCATATTGGGTATGTGCCGCGGAGGGGACCCCCATATTCATGATATTCACACTCAAATTTCCGTTCCAAAGCATAGCATTTTTATCTTATTGAGAAAAAGAACAAAGAAAGCCGCTCCAAGACATGGCATTTTCTTCTTACCGAAAAAAAAACAAGAAAGAAATCCTTTCCAAAGCTTTGCATTTTTCGTTACGCCGTTCCGGTCGCATTGATCTGCTACAATGAGCTGCAATTTTGGTGAAAAGCGGCCGTAGAGCGCTTTTCGACTATCGCCTCAGCGCGAGCGCACCCGGCGGAGGCAGCGCTAGCTGCATCATGCACGGTTGCCCGTTCCATAGGAATGCATATACGCACTCACACGCTGGAGATCCGTTCCAAGGACCCCCGTTTTCACAAACATTTGTAGTTCCGAAGCCCGTTCCGAGGACCTTCCTTTTTACAGTAAGACCGCTCCAAGGCCCCCGTTTTTTGCCTCGCCCGCGGCACACCCCTACCACTTTTTTGGTCGAGTGCCCCCCCCCGGACCGCTCCACGACCGCTCCAACAACCCTCGGGCGGTGTGACCTAGCCTTAACATACAGCACCCCTTCCCTGTCTAAATCTAACAAGCGCACCCAATTCCTACTTTTTATTGTTCTGTTTCATTTCACATCTTAGTGACATCTGTTGAGTGCGGAAGTGGTTCAATGACTGTCACCATTGATAAACGTCTAGTCCCTGGTAATGCTAATGCTGTTCATTTCATAAACCAATCTTGTTTCGGAGTCGAAAGCTCAAATTCTGATGAGATAACTCTGTCTACAAACTATAGAGAGTGTGGCACCACCTTAACGGTATGAGGCTTTGCAATAACAAGGTTCCCGAAGGCTATCTGCCTTTTGTAGAAATTGTTGAGGCCAAAAGATGTTTGTGCAGGGAATCGAACCCGTGCCCCCAACTTAGGGCAGATAGCTCTTGGGAACCGTGATTTAAGCTACGCCTACAATTGTTCCTTTCATTTCTTTCACAACAAGAGTTGCCAAATTTGTTGTACATGTATAATTTGTCAAACATGTACATATAATTTTTTTCAAGGAGGAGTAGATTGGGTGTACGGGGAGGGGGAAGGGGTTTAGGGAAAATGATTTGTTCAACACAGACGGACTAAACCTTTCTTTAAAAAAACGTTGCCCTGGGGCAGATTGGATTCATAATATATATAGCGAGCGTAATATATCCTCACGAGATTCCAAAGCCAAAACAAATAATAAAAAACGCCAAACAAATAATAATACAAATAATGATGATGATAATGATAATGACAGAGACAGGTGAATATTGGCAACCAGTAATATAGTGATTAAACAATAAGGATAACGTAGAGAATGTATAAATAGCTTAAAATGTACCCTGACGTGAAAATACAGAATACTTTCTGTTCATGTGTAGTAGTCTTTACTTAACCAAATCATGTCCTGCTGGGTTTTAAGGGTGCATCATATAATTTCATTCTATTTTCTTGCATTTGTCTGCAATATGCTAGCGCCGTCTCCTTTACTTCCACTAGATCATTTTTTTTGCCTCTTGTGATGTCACAGGAGGCAGAAATATGCATATCAATACATAAGTATGTGCCATTGCTTTCAATAACAAGTCTTCATACAATACCACCTCAAAAGCAGTCACTAATACCCCTGTCACATTTGCTACGGCCGCCGTAGATTCTAAAATTTCTACGGCGAGTGGCTCTACGGTCGCTGCAGAATTTCCACGGCCACTTACATGTACTCTAGCGGTCACTTATGTTTGGGTCGCCGCACGGCGTATTTTTTAATTCATAGAGACAGAAAATCTGTGGCTGACGTATGTCCTTGAAATCATGACGTACGGTCGCCCTAGGGTAACCCTGCGGTGGCCGTAGGGTTTTGACAAATACTACGGCAGACCCTCACGGCGGCCGCAGGGGGACTTGCTTATCACACTCATCAGGATGTTAATACCATGGTCACATTTGTTCTACGGCAGCCGTACGGCGAGTCAAAAACGGCCGTTTTAACATTTTTGTGCCAGCTAAATATGGGTGGTTTGAATATAAATGAATAAAACGGCTGTTTTCGACTCGCCGTACGGCCGCCGTAGAGCAAATGTGACCATGGTATCAGGGGCGGATCCAGGATTTTGAAATAGGGGGGGGGGCGCCAGCGGCGAGGGAGCGAAGCGACCGAGCGGGGGGAGGGTGTGGGAGGGGGATACCCCCCTCCCATGGCAAGGACTTTTTCAAAAAATCATGTCCAAAAGTCGTATTTTGAGAGCACCTTTAGAAGAAAAATGCACACTTAAATCACTGTAACTTCATGAATAAAAGACACATACTGACTCATTTAGGAGCTGGTTTCTAGTCACACCGTATAAGCGGTCATTCAAAACATACATTTGGCAAAGGCTCTTCACTTGCTTGCATCGTGTGATTGAAACGTCAAATTTAAATGATACGAACTGAGACTTGTAATCGATAAGTTCCGAATAATCCATTCTGTTTATTGTCATTTGTGTATTTACATTGTGTGTTTTCAAACGAGAATTGTTTAGTCGTATGGCAACATGCATAAAATTTGGTTCTTTTTTCCCCAAAATGCACAGTAAATTGTTACAAACTACAGAAAAAAACGACATCATCTTCTGGTAATCAACCTTTTCCCTCGTATTATTTTCAAATCATCTTCAATAATCCAGTCATTCTGCACAACCTCAAAGTAATATAATGCTTCTTAAGGGGATTCTCATCATTTTTATTGTTTACGTTTTCGATTTTGCTGGCAATTTTTTTTAAAAGATATATTGTAATCAGCAAACCTATAGATTATCAAACATTAAAAATGGGGTAAGGGGGGGGGGGGGTTAATGTCACAATTTCTACTTTTTAACAATACACAATGTGTCCTCGGGACATTTTTCCCCAGCACTAAATATTTTTATTCCCCCCCCGCCCCCCCCCCCCCCCCCCCCCCCCGTCACATAAAATCTTCGCTCCTTACGCTGACATATAGCTGCCTATACACAGCAAACGCGGAGTGGGGTCGACTGGTGATTGAGAATATACAATTTTGCTCCTTGATAATTCGTTGGAATGATTGCTTCGGCGAAACTTAGTTGGGGCGCCCTGGATAGTATGCCTCTGAATCTACCAGAAAGTGTAAAAGTTAGTTTACATTAAATACAAATATGTCTGACCTATACATTTCAGTGAAAACGTACATGACCAAGGCAGAATGATAATGCTGCGCACGTGGCGCCCGATATAGGGCTTCATCTTTGAGTGAAGAATAATCTCGGGGATAGACATTATCATTCGCATCGTTGACACTTTCTCTCGCGATCTGTTACTTACAATTTACATGTATTTGCCATAAAGACGGACAAACGCATGTTACAAAAAACACAAAATTTCGGGAAAAAATGATATCCAATCCAACATCTTCATACTGGTCACTGCACTGCAACTCCCGATTACAAGTGGTGCAACTTTCAAACCAATCGACTTGCGCGCCCTGGAATTCCGGAATTTACATATTGCAATACAGTATGACAGAGGTGCATTTGTGCGAACACAAAGGCCATGAGCGTAAGTTAAAATATAGTTTTGACTAGATCTAGCCCTTGAAATTGACTACATTGTAACAATCCAGTAAATATAACCATCAAAAAAAAAAAATCCGGCGAAAATAGGGGGGGGGGGGGGCGCGCCCGGGGCGCCCCCCTCTGGATCCGCCACTGGGTATAGACATCTAGACATAAGACATTTCATTTCAGAAAGTGTCGCACCATGCCCATCATGTGCGTATTCTGACCGGGAGGGAGGGGAGGTTTTTTCTGGGCCCGGGCCTCCGGTTAGGCGAAAAGAGGGCGCCAAAAGAGAGAGAGGAAAGAGAAAGAAAGAAAAAGGGAGATAGAAAAGGAGGGGGAAACAAGAGTAAGGGAAAAGGGAGAAAAGAAAGAAAGAAAGAAGGAAAAAGAAGAAGGGATAAAAGGAGAGAAGAAGAGCTAGAAAGAGGGGAAGTGCGGGGCGCCAAATTTGATAATCTACATAAGGGCCGCCAATTTAATGTTTGACCAAGGGCCGCCAAATAGACGTTCGACACTGATCTGAATTTTAATAAATCTCCCTTAACTTGTTTGTATGAATACAATTTAGATGTTAATAAACGCCTTAGTCTTAAGTAAGAATAATATCCTTAATAATAAAAATCAGCATTTAATTCCCGATAATAATAATAACAATAATGATAATAACATAATGTTCATGATAGTAATAATAATAATAAAACTAATAACGGAGTATTTTAGCCGCTTCAGCTCTGAAAACTATTCTCCCGGGGGCCCCTGTTTAATACGATAATTTTATTATTACCCGGCTTTAGCACGGCTATACCTTGATGGAGCATTCGAGGAATTACTTCCTACAAGTTAGCTATTCACCTGACTTGGGTCGGGTGCACCACAATGTGAGTAAATTTCTTGCTGAAGGAAAACACGCAATGGCTTGGATTCAAATCCACGTCACTCTGTTTGAAAGACAAGAGCATAACACAAGGGCAGCCGCACGGCCATCGTAAGCTCGACGTACGGCCGCGGCCGCGTAGACCGTTCTACGCCATATACGGCTAGTCCCAAATATACGGCGAGCGTAGAAAAGAAAAAAAAATGTTATAACTCCGCGTTAAAATTCTACGGCCTCCCCTCCGGCCGGTAAAAAGTAGGAATCCTCCGTACGTCGACCATGCGGCCACCGCAGATTTTCTGCGGCTGCCGCAGTAATCTTTCGAATACTACGGCCGCCGTACGCCCGCCGCAGAGCAAATATGACCGAAGTATAAATGACAGCTTGAATGTTTGATATGCAGGCCCTGGAGCTGTTTGAAGATTTGTGATTGTTCGCAATGGCATAGTTATGGCAAGTTGCATAGCATTGTGAATTGTTATGCTTACTTCTGCCTCCTGTGACATCAAAATAGGCAAAAAGTGATATAGTGGATTTTAATCGGGCGGGGCTGAAGATAAATGCAAGAAAAAATGAAATAAAACATATTCAATTTAAATGATGCACATCTAAACTCAAGAGGTAATAATTAAGTGAAGTAGAGACTCGTACACATAACATGACTTTGTGTGTCAGGGATCATTTAAACAATAGTGCCATGATAATGTTAATACCAACTTAGAGAGACTTTCTATTTAATACTTGATTTGATATTTTAAAAAATACATTTCTGCCCTCTGTCAATACAGGATGATGTCTCTACAATGACTTTTTCTAATGTTATCACTTATGAAAAACCTGAAGCTGAAGGAGATACAGCAATCACTCGAGAATATCAAATGCAGCTTCGGGTGGAATGTTGTTTAAACAAATCAGAAACAGTTGATGGGTCCTTCAAACCACGCCTTGGTAAGGTTGCCTTCAGCGACAAGAGCACTGGTAACTTCGATCTAAATCTGGCAAGGTTCAAGACAGAGAATATTCAGGAAGTTGACTCTAGCTCGGTGTCGCTAGGCCAAGAACTCTTCTTTGAAGTCAGTCTTAAATCGGTAGAAATCCTTGGTATGTTCATAGAGAGCTGTTGGGCTACAGCAACCGTGGACCCAGCGACAAATCCACACCACTCTCTGATTTCCTCAAGGTGAGTAGGCGATTTTAGATGTACCAAAACATTGATTTCACTTTAAAAAAAAATCAACTTTCATTGTTTTCATGGTTTTTGTACCATATCCCAACCGTGCATGATGTAAATCATCTTTTCGAAAAAAAAGCGGTCCATTGGAACCCAACGTGAGGTCATATACCTACATTGCCCCATTGAGATCAGTGTAAATGGGCCTGGGTTCAAACAGGTATGATTTTCCCATTAAAATGTGGCCATTTCTAATGCAAGCGTCTGCTAGATTCTGATCAGCAAAAGTTTGGAAAGAACAGGGAAAGAAAATAGTCTCATAACATTGCTATACATTTTTACGTTTATTCATGCTATTTTGCATGGTTCATGTTAAAGGCCGCCATCATGAAGATAAAGCTAAAACACTTGACACTTTTAAACACGCATATTTTATGTCAGCAATAGAAAAGAGGGGTAAGGGACATGAGGACATTCAAAGCCTGCTCTTCTCTGATTAAAGGGAAAGCTCACCCTGAAGAAAACTTTGTTGTAAAAATAGCAGAAAAAATAATGAAAATATTGGTGAAGGTTTGAGGAAAATCCGTTAAAGAGTAAGAAAGTTATTAGAGTTCAAACTTTTGGATTTGTGACGTCATAAACGAGCAGCTGCCCCATGTGTTATGTAATATAAAATGTATGAATTTCAAATTTTGTATGGTTCCTGATGACTTAATTTTGTTTTCTTTTCATGATCTGGTGTGAAATGATTTGTATATTGATATACAAAAGTTACAGTGAAAACCATTTTCAATTTTCTGAGAAAATGACGACATTTCAGTGATTTTTACCATTCGCTATGTAGGAATGCTGCTCGCATATGACGTCACAAATCAAATAATTGAAATTCTAATAACTTTTTAATTATTTTATGAATTTTTCTCAAACCCTCGGCAATATTTTTTATTATTTTTTCTGCTATTTTTACAATAAACTATTTGTCAGGGTAAACTTCCCCTTTAAGCCCTTTCACAATTAGTAGTGCGACTGCTTACAACCGCGGTGATTGTGTGGAGCATATACTGTGACCAAATGATCGTAAACGATCGCACCAGCAAATGTGAAAGCCCCTTTGCAAATAAATCAATGGACCCCAAACATTTTACATGTTAATGTATAAAGATTCACTGGTATTCATTTGGCAAATGAAGTCGTCCGTTACCATTCATAGTTATCAACCAAAAATTATGTGATTTAAGCAGTAAACTGTTCTTTTACTTATACTTTTCTTTTTTTCCCCTCAAAACTAGCACCCCATTGAAAAGAATCGTTCCCAGACCCCTTTCAATTCTGAGTTCTCCTTAAAGGAATATATTTCTTTCTTGATTCTACAGATGCCCAGAAGATCCAACAACGTCCATCAATAATGACCTTGATTTGGATCGAGAAAGTTTTTCCTTTAAGGCATTTGCATTCACTGGTGACAATCAAAACACCCAGGTAAAGTTAATCATTCTGGTTCTACGCTAAAAAAGGGGAGAGTGGTGAACGCCACATGGCATTATAATTTGGAAAATAATGACAAAATGAGGAGTGAAGAAATCGAGGAAGAAAAGGGAAAATCAATAATCATTTTCTCTCGTGACACTATCTGTAGCTAGTATTGGTCTTATTTTACGTATAATCATTTCTTTGTTATGTCTGAATATTTACCATTTACTAAATGGCCCAATGAAAAAGAATAGTTTCTTGCTGACTAAACTACCCCCATTTGAATAGTTGAAAGTAAAAAATGAATTTTAAATGAATATATAAATAATCAAAAAGAGGTTCGTTAGTCTACCAGTTTTATCGAATAAACCCTCACATTAACGTCACCATGTCCCTCACCAAAATACAATGGCTCCTCAGCTCTTCTTAGTTCTTTTTCTATTTTAAAGTAATCAAATAATCCTTCTGGGTCATAGGTCTACGAATGTATGTGGACTGTTTTGTTTAAATGGAGGGCTTGCCACCTGACCATCCCCCTAAACTGTGATAGAAAAACAGAAAAACTTCAAAATGAAAGAATTGGAAAGGGGGGAAATGTGAACGAATTGTAATTTAGAACACATTTGGTCAAAATCTATTATAAATGCTGAATATTATTTCAAAAAATCTGGACATATTCTTCATAGAATTTTGTCACATACATGACATACGTCATGTTGTGCCCCTAATTTCTTATGCTCATGTCATTTTCTTTTTGGTAGGTATACGTTCACTGTTTAGTGATGGTATGCGGTGCAGAGGAGGCTCGGTTGAATCGAGACATGGGCTGCCCCTCAAACGACGGTGAAGCTGCATTTTGGAACTCATCACCGGTTCGCAAACGACGATCTACGTCATCCCTTTCCACTCAAACGATCAGTAGTGGTCCGATTCGTATCCGTAACCCTACCAGTGGCATGGCAACTAATGGTATACCAATTGATCCTTCAAAAGCCTTTTTTAGGGAATCGCTCCTATCTCTGTAACGAAACACTATTTACATTTATTGTTTTTTATAAAAAAAAATGCTTTGTGTGAATTAATGTTAAATTGTCAAACGATACCATTTTGTTTAATTCCAGTATTATAAAAAAAACATGTTTATTTGAATTTTAAATTCATAATCCAATTAAATCTAGACGAACAGTTCATTACAATAGAGCAAATGCTTTGTAAAAAAACATTGAGATTTTCTGAATTGAAAAATTTGGTTTTATGAATTGGCTTCGTTTTTTCTCCATTTACGTGTTTTAACACTTTCAAATTTCTCAAATGGGAAACAAGTTTTGTGGTACAAATTTCACGAAGAAACCGTGAATATGATCATGGTTATTTGCAAATAATTGATATGGCCAGAAGTGAAAATGAATTAAAAAAAGAAGTGAACTGCTGTATAGTTCTTGCGTTTTTTTGCGTGATATCTTTTAGTTTCATTTGAAGTAAAATCCTGGCAAATTTCTGTTGGACTATCCATGGTAAATGCTTCTACTTTCGAAGATTTTTTCGATATATTCATAGTACGAAAAAGTACTGATCCCCTTGAATATAGAGCAATCATATTCATCAAAAGAGTCGATGGGGGCCATTATCCATTATCAAGCGAAATTATTACGTTTCTTGGAACATTGGGATAATATATCTATAAGCTCCATGCTAGGAAGGAGTTTTTAAGTTACTAAAAATGAGGACTCAATTTCGTAGCGGTTATTTTTCATGAATGAAAAATTACGTAAAATTTACCGAAAAATTATTAACATACGTGTAGAATTTCGCGGCCTGCCTTGTGAATGCCAACATGAGTGGATTAAAACTTATCCACAAAGTCTGAGGTGAAGTCCACCTCAGAAAAAAAAAATGATAGATGGAAAAAAAAGAACAATGAAGGCTGAAAAAATCATCAAAATTCGATGTAAAATAAGAAAGTTATGACATTTTAAAGTTTTGCTAATTAAAGAAAAAAAAGTTTTATGCTTAAGACGGTGATATGCTAATGAGAGAGTCGATGATGTCACTGTTTATTTCGTTTTTTTATTGTTTGAATTATATATCATTTCATTTTTTACAGATTTGACAATAAGGGCCATATTGCTTGAACTAGACAATGTTAAAACAATTGAAGTAGACATGTTCAGAGGGGAATGCAACTTTATTTCACATGACAATGAGGAAAAAATGAGAATATTATATGCATGGAGAGTGAATGATATAATATAATATAATAATATAATATATATGGAGTGAGTGAATATATATATATATTATATATATATATATATATACAATACACAAGAAATAGTGAGTGGGTGATGTCATCCGTCCCCTTATTTGCATACCGACCAGGAAGTGCATATAACTGCTTTGTGATATTAGGCGAAAATTAAAAATGTCATAACATTCTTACTTTAGATCTGATTTTGATAAAATTTTTAGTGTTATACTTGTTTAATTTTCTCTTTCTATTCAAATTAGCTTTCTGTTGGTGTCATTGGCGGCGGAAGCCAAATGATTTAGGGAAGAGGGGGGGGGGGGGTCCACCTGAATTTTTTGCATGGACACAGGTAAAATATTTGACAAGCAAAAAAGAAGTTATAAACCAAACTTTTAGGGTGTCCACCTGAATTAAAGGGGGGGGGGGCGTAGGAAACAAAATTGACAAGCAAAAACAAAAGCTATCAACCAACATTTTTTGACAAGGAAAAAAAAGAAGAGAAAAAAAGGTTTCCAACAAGAAATTTAGGGGGGTCCCCCACCTCAAATTTAGGGGGGGGGGGCAGGACCCCCGTCCCTCCGCTTACGCCGCCTTTGGTTTGGGTGGACTTTAAAAATACCGTTAGGTGCTTAAACAGAAAATCATTATCACTCGTCCTGTTGCCAACTCGAGGTATGAGTTTGTGTAATTCATATTCAATTCTTATTCATTCTTTTTTAAACTTCTACAGATGTGTCTTTGTACAACCCGTTTGCGATGCTCATCCTTGGTATCAGCGCCGCAGTGGTTGCCATGCTTATTCTGATGGGTGTGGTCAAGCTAGTTGGTACCAACTTCAACTATCACCGTGTGTCGACCGAGACCATTTAAGGGATTTAACTCTTAACATGCTGGTGATGCTAATTGGCTCCAAAAATACACATCAGACACATCAGAGCTACAACTCGTCTGGCATGTTAAGAGTTCAGGTTGTTTAACGCTGTAATAGTGATTGCATGATCAATATCTGTAGTAACGAACAAGGGGAATTCCTTCAATTTGTTTAGATTTATCAAGAGGAGCTTTATTTGTTTCCGAGTGATAATAATTCACCCGCAGAAAAACCATAATCATGACAATGAGTAATGTGATTACTTTATATCTACAATATCACGTATAAGCTGACAAATGATATCAAATTATGTTATCTAAAACATAATATTGGAATGTTTTATTTTAGAGATACCATCAGTATTGGAATAAAATGGAGTCGCAATAATAAGTATCCTTTATAGTCTATTATTAAGTGGTTGTTTTTTGGTCATCAATCATATATGACCTGTCAGCCCCAAATCGAACAATAAGTTGCCCAAAATTGTATATTTTTAGGTTTCTATTAAGTTTGAAAAAATAAAACACACCCTTATCTTCAAAATATGAAAACGCGATATCGAACTATCGTGTTCAAATTGATCAACAATAAACCCATACAATTATTACTTGATTGAATGCAGAAGCGTATCAAGAGCTTCAAACATGTAAGAGGAAACAATGTTTGAATTTCGGGGTTCCTCCAGCTGAAATTGAATTCAAATCAGTCCACAAAAATGTTGTCAAGAAACACCTGTACAGTGTATATTGATTTCTTTTAAAAATTAACTTTACAACTTTGATTTTTTATAAGTATAAAGAAGAATAAGCCCTTTTTCAGACAAGCTTTTTTGAAGACCAAGTGAACTATTTGGGCGATTAACAGGTAATCTTCCTTGTTAGTTTTTTGGGGGTCAACTATGATTCAATAAAAAACATCTTTACAGCCAAGAATATTCAATATTTTATTCTTTCCATGCCGACAAACATTCCGGCAAGCCTGACTCGTATCGAAATACTGTCAAATCAACAACAAAGGTGTTGTGTTTTCGGAATATTAGTATAAACGTCAGAATCAATGACAGAAACTGCCATTTAGTGTACAATACAGGCATTGACTGCGAGGGGTATTTCGATGGGAGCCGGGGGGCACTTACATTAACGAGTGGATACCATGCACGACCCCCGAAACACGTAAAAAGATGTCTTTTTCAATATAGGACACGTTACGTACGTAACGTGATAAGGGTGTCAAAAACACAAAAAATAATGAAAAGGGTATCTATTTCGCTAGGAAAGGTACGTATTTAAGGTCAAATTTGGGGGGATGATAAAACATTTTTTTTTATAAAGGATGTCCTTTTTGCCCCAAAACTGCGTGTTTAGAGTCCGATTTTCGCGAGGTGTGGAAGGTGGGGCCGTACTAACCAAATGATGTGTAATACTTACCAAGAGTGTCGTTTCCAATACTTGTTTAGGATAGGGTTTCACACGTCAATACTTGTTAAGGGGTGCATTTTCAGAATATGGAAAATACGTCTTTAGGGTGCTTTTCGAGACCCCATGGTCGCGCATGGTATCCACTCGTGAATGGAAGTGCCCCCCCCCCCCCGATGGGAGTAAGATGGCCTGAACGCGTCGTCATGCATAAATTGAATCATATGGATATTATGACTCACCCAACAATCTTTCTTTATTGGCCTTCTCTTCTAGGTTCATGTTTTCTTTTTCGTCGTCTCTTTTTTCTTTTGTACCCTTACTGATCACCTTTTGAAATAATACTCATCCCCTTTCCTGAGTAGACGCCCCTTGCTACAGGTGAATAGCTTCGTTGTGATGGTAGAACCCCGCATCTTCTCATTCGAAACTAATGGGGAACTGTCTCAGAAAAGCTGTATTTCAGCAACATGGCAATGTAGGAAGCTCGTGTTCCTCTGAAAACAGTCTCATAAAGAGGTAAATCCTCGATAGGTACAATTTGAAATTTGGGGGAACTGTCATTTAGAAAAAAAAGCTGGATTTCAGTAATATGGCAATCAATGTAGCAGCCTCATAATACCATTCTCCTAATTTCCGTACATCCAGGCAAAATAGGTCTTGTCATTTATTCTTACTCTTGAATATATCCCTTTTGGATCTTCTATCAATATTCTTTCATTTTCAGATACGGCTTTTTACTACCACCGACGATATGCCCACGCATGGGCGGAAATCTCTCCCCCAAGGTAGGGGGGGGGGGGACCAGGCGCTGATGAAGGATTTTTCACCCGGAAAATTTGACAAGTAAAAAGAAAGGCTATCACCAAAAAGGTATGGTCATTTCGTCCAAAATAAATTTGACGAGCAAACAAAAAAGATTTTTTTTTCTCTATTACATATTTCGATTTTGAACGATGCATTTTTCCTAAAAAGACTACTTGAATAGTAGGGGGCGGATTTGATATTCTGCCCCCCTTCCATATGGTTGGGGGACGCGTCCCCTCCCCGTGGGATTTCCGCCCATGTGCCCACGAAAATCCAAGATTAACATTTAGACACGACTGGTGGGAAGTGATTCAGGTTGGTAGACGTTTCAAAGGAAAGAAGGATAACGAAAAACAGAGATGGACGATAGAAGAAGATATAGAAGGATATACAGATAGAGACACAGAAGATACAGACAGATTGATCTAGAGAGGGAGATATAGAAACGAGCAGACATGATAAGAAGAATAAAAAGGCAAGAGAAAGATGGGGAGATAGGAAATCATAGAGTGAGAAGGGGTGTCAGGTAAAAAAAATGCACACCAAAAAAAATGCATAAAGGCCATGATTTAAGTTCGCGAACAAATAGGAAGATATTGATTACAATATTGTTTACTCCTTTTTAAAATTAATCTCCATACTTCTTTATTTTATCGTTTATCTTAAATATAGCTTTTAGATATCATAGTTCCATTTTTTGAAAATCTCATTTTATACCATGTGAGTTAAAAAGAATGACACCTGACAAATCCTTAATTTAAGGAAAGAATATGTTATGAATGCATAATCATTATATATATATATATATATATATATATATATATATATATATATATATATATATATATATGGATGGAAATAGCATCTTCTCCCCCATAACTTGATCTTATATTTATGTTGTATGTTTTCACACTTGGATAAGCAGTAGGTATTCTTTGCAGTGATGTAAATTTTGACTAGCGCGAAATTAAGACATGACTGCATTGAATGCATCTAGATGCCAATGATGTCATAATCCTACGTGACTCGGTACGCATTATCTGCAAATCCCTTTTTAAGATTATCTTGAGAATCGATATGAAAAAAGTTTTTATTACACAATAATAATGTAAACAATTGAAAAGTATTTTGAAATGGATTCATAACCTTGTAGGATCATGATATCATTGACATCCGGATTTTCATTCATTGCAGTCTTGCCTTACTTTGGCGCAAATCAAAATTTACATCACTGCAAATGACACCGCCTCATCATCGAAGCGTTAACACATACTACATAAATATCGTATCAAATTATTTTGGAGGTCATACTCTTTCAGGCCATATAATAATTTTGTGTTCATAACACCCCACTTATATCCCTCATTTAAAGGAGAATGAAATCTTTGGAACAAGATAGCTTTGTGAAAACAGAAAAATCAAAGAAACACATGAACGAAAGTTTGATATAAATCGGACAAATAACGAAATAATGAAATTTTGCGATCACTAATGCTTTGGAGATCCTCAAATTGGCAATGCGACAAAGATGTGTGATGTCACTTGTGAACAACTCTCCCCATTACTACCTTAGTATATATTTCACTTAAACTGCCTCTTTTATCACATCTATCAGTTGATCATGTGTTCTTTCTATAGGAGGGCACGTAATACAGATTTTTTAAGAATACATTATGTATAAAGAGTTTGTATTATCATCAGAAAAAGCAAAAATAGACATTTTGGGTATATTTTATAGTCCATCAAAGGGAAAGTTGTTCACATGTGACATCACACATCCTTGTCGCATTGCCAGTAGGAGTTTTACCATAGCATTAGTGATCGCAATTTTCAAATGCTCATAACTTTCTCATTATTTGTCCGATTTTTCTCAAACTTTCGTTGATGTGTTTCTTTTGTGATTTTTCTGTTTTCACACAAGCTATCTTGTTCCAAAGGTTTCATTCCCCTTTAAGGATTCATTAAATTAGGGATATGTGAAGTGTCAAGTTTGGTCATTTCTATCACTCTAATGGTACAGTTTAGATTATGATATGCCACAGTCCGTTAGTATGGCGAGAAGAATGTGATGGAGTGGGACATCTTAGTCCTATTGATCACAAGCAGTGATGAAAAAATGACAAATTCCTCTATCCCATTCTCACTCTCTTGCCCTCTGTAATTCACCCCTACACACACAATCTCACAAACACACGTACAAACATACACACACTCACACACACCCTTCCACACCGATCCTCAATACATACCACCGTCTCTCACAAATGCACGCGCTCCCTTTAAAGGTAAAGTCCACCTCAGAAAAAGTATTGATTTGAATCAATGGAGAACAATCAGACAAGCACAATGCTGAAAATTTCATCAAAATCGGATGTAAAATAAGAAAATTATGACATTTCCAAGTTTCGCTTATTTTTAACAAAGTTAGTACATGAACGAGCCAGTTACATCCAATGATGTCCATGATCTCACTCACTCACTATTTCTTTTTTTATTGTTTGAATTATACAATATTTCAATATTTACGAATTTCACGATTAGGACCTCCTTGCCTGAATCACAAAATGTTAAAATAATGGAATTCCACGTGTTCAGGGAGGAATGAAACTTCTTTTCACATGACAATGACGAAAAAATAAGAATATTTCATATAATAAAATGCAAAAGAAATAGTGAGTAATGCCATTAGTTTTCATTAACATACCGACCGAGATGTGCATATAAATGTTTTGTGATAAGAAGCGAAACTTTAAAATGCCATAAATTTCTTATTTTACATCCGATTTTGATGAAACTTTTAGTGTTATTCTTGTTGAATACTTCTCTTTTTATTCGAATCAAGTTTTCGTTGGGGTGGACTTGTCCTTTAACTATTTCCTTCTCCCTCACACACAATTAAGCACCCCCGCACTCTCTATTTATGTATTTATTTATCTATGTCTGTCTCACACACAGACATACCCCATCTCACCCTCTGACCGTTTGTCTTTATGTCTCTCTCACATACACATGCACCCTCACGATCCCACTCGGTCATTGTCTCTTTCTGTCTCTCAAGGCTGAAAACATATTTAAATAAACAGTAAAAATTCACAGTGCATTAAAACACGGAGGTTTCATTTTCCTCCATTATTAAAGTACTGAATATTTCATCAAAATCTGAAAACAAATATGAGGAGTTATTGCAATTTAAAATTTACCAATGTATTGTGAAAACACGTTATATGCTAATCATCATGAATATTCATTAGGTGGGTTAATCATGTCACACACCCATTTTCCTTTTGCTTATGTTAGTACATAATATCATTATAATTATTTCATTTTTTGCATTCATGTGGTATGTATGGTATGTCTCTATTATAATGAAATTGTAGTAGCAGTTGTAGCAAAAACTGTCTAATGCAATATATCAATTGTTTAGCTCTTGGAGGGATTAAAAGAACAACTATTTTTACGATATAAAGCACAATTAACAAGTGGAGATATGACATCATTAGTTTGTCGAATGAATATTCATGAAGACATGCCGAGGACTGTTTCACCAGAATAAGGCAAATCTATAAACATGATAAAATGTCATGTGTGTGAGTCCTTGGCCGATTTTGGTCACTTTTTAGTGTTTTGTTTGTCTCATTTTACTTTATCTCTTCAAAACATACACTCGGCAAAAAAAGTTATTGGACACTTATAAAAGTTAAAATATTCCATATCGATATTTGATTAAAGGCAAATTATTGTATGTCACAATGACGACCAGACAATATTCCTCTTCCAGTATGACATGACAGTTTCATGTGAACAGTCATGCACGGGTGGTTGAATGTTTTAAACAATAGCAATGTCACCAAAAGAAAATTGTAAGAAATGGACCATTCAAATGCTAATGATCATGGCCATCCTGTAGGCATACATTCAACAATTTTAAGACACTGTGGTTATTATTTGAATTGAATACTTAGGGATGCATCATGAGATGCATAATGAGATGAAACATTTGGACACCTACTTTTAAGATGAAGCTTTCCAACCAAGAACGTGCAAGAGCAATAGGAATGTTGCAGTCTGGGTAATCATATTTAGACAAGTAGCTCGATATTTCCAAGTTTCACCAAAAACAATGTCAAATTTGAACCAGCGGTATATGGCTACTGATAAAGTTAGAGACCGCCCTAAGAGTGGGTGACCTAGTGCCACCACCCCTGCAGAAGAGGACATTTTGCGTATGCAAAGATACTGAAATTTGACATTTTTTTTCATCGACTAACTTTGACTTAAAATTCCAGTGGAATAGTGATGCATCCAAGTTGGATAACTTTCTCTTCACTTTTAGAGTGGTATTTGACTTTAAGTTTGTCTTTATCGTTTAATGGATATTCATGCCACACAAACTTTCACAACTGAAAGAATGACTAATCGTTTTCCTGCAATTTTCTTTTACTGACGTTGCTATTGTTTAATGCCTGTAACCAGCCATGCACTGACTGATCCATTTCTTGCAATTTTCTTTTACTGACATTGCTATTGTTTAAAGCATTTAACCATCCATAGATCCATGCATGACTGTTCACATGAAAATGCCATGTCATACTGGAAGAGGAATATTGTCTGGTCATGTTGTAATTTGCCTTTAATCAAATATCTACATGGAATATTTTAACTTTTATAAGTGTCCAAGAACTTTTTTGCTGAGTGTATAAATATTTAAGCCTAGAGCACCCCTTTAAACATCTCTCTGTACATCTTTATTCCTCTCTCACCCACCCATCCATACACACCCCCGCAAGATCACTTTGTCACTGCCTCTCTCACACGCACACACACACACACCCTGACATCCCCACACACACGCTCTCTCCCAAACACACACCACACACTAATGGACAACCTCCCACACACGCATCTCACTCCCTACCTCTCATACAATAATGGCAGGGCCCGCTGGGAGAACAGTTTTCAGAACTGAAGTTGATACCCAGGGTGAATATACCGATATTATTATACACACACACCTATAAACATCTTCCCACACACGCTCTGTCCCCTCTCTCTCTCACACACACACACACACACACACTCATGAACATCCTCCTACACACACCCTCACATACACCCTCTCTTTCTCTATCCTTTGTCGAGATCAATGACAAACTATACAAGAGCATATCCCGCTGTACCCTCATTTATTCAGTCACATCATCCAGAGGAGATCTGCCGCTAAACGATCAGTTACATAATCATTTCTTCAGCATACAGTATGTTTAAAACCAGGTCTAAACTGTGAAATAGTCCTTTAAAACTATATGCGATTTACATACTCCTTGTTATGCCCGGGAAAGATTTGAAGAAAAAACAAGTATAAAATAAACTTTGTTTACAATGATTTGTTTCATGTTATTTCCTCTGTCGAGCTGACACAAATGACCAAAGTCATGTGTACCTGAGTTTGAAATATTTACTTGTGGTAGCAAAGTCGTCAAAAAAGGAAAATACAAATGTTTGTGCAAACCATTTTCTGGTATCATTGTATATTGTATCACCATATTGATTTATTGTTCAGTTTAAAATACTTTTTTAATGTCAACTTATCATTAAAACGCACTGTATAACAGGTAAAGGTCAATAGAGGCCTATATACTGTATATAGTTACATCAAACGAGGAGAGAACTCAAATATGGTTTCTCTTAAGTAGGCTATCATGTTTTTTGCCCTGAATTTTGTTATTTATATATCTTCAAAATTAGGTATTGTCAAGAAGTTACTCTGTGCTTTTTCCTTTAAAAAAGTAAGATTCACTTTAGTTCAACTATCATTCTCAAAAAGATGAAATCGTCGATAATGAATCTTCCTTACAAACTGAATAAAATGATATCAATTAGAACCATAACGTATGACCTCTTAAATTTAAAGCTCCAACAATCTTTTAACACATGAATATGAATAATAGTGTGATTACCATTTCTCTGAAATGAAAGAAATCAAAATTTCATGCATATAAATTGGATATCACTTAAGACCAAATAGTCTTTACCACTTAGTGAGATTAGTAAGATTTTAACAAAATCTGGATTAAATTTTAAACATTAATCATTAAACTTATTATCGTGTAATGCATTTATTTACCCCAATGGCAATTTATTTCTCTATCTTATATATCTATATGAGAAAAGATATGGTTTTATTATCAGCATAGCGGCAGACCACCTCTTTCTTCAGCAGTGATGATTATTATTATTACTATTTTTGTTTTTATCATCCCATCACCATTATTATCATATAAACGAAATAATTGAAATTTATGATTTTCACTACGTTAATTATTGTATACATCGATGTGATCACTAATATTACCTTATTCATCATTAAAATAACCATCACCGTCATTATTATATGTACCAATAAATCAAAATTACCAATACATAAAAACTAAAATTTTCAAATAATTAATATTGTTATTATCAATGTGATCATATTGTAGCGTAATTTAAATAATATTCAGGTATTGCATTCATATTGTTTCACTAAATGATTCGCTTGTTATGAATATGCTCGTATATTTGAATGTAACCAGTGGAAATTTTATTTCCTTGACATAAGGATAATATAGGCATAATACCGATAGCTTAATTCCATATTTCATAATCCACACTCAAAGGAGAAGTTCACTCTGAAGAATTGTTTGTAAACAAAAAGCAGAAAATATAATAAAATATATTTGTGAAGGTCTGAGGAAAATCCATTAAAGACTAAGAAAGTTGGCAAAATTTAAATTTTTGGATTTGTGACGTTATAAACTAGCAACTTTCCCATATGCTGTGATATCATGGTAATATGAAAAGCCTAAATTTAATTCTTTAATGGTTTGTTATAACTTATTTTTGTTGTTTTTTATGGAACGAATGGGAAATGATTAGTCCACTGATATACTGAAGGTATAGTATTAACCTTTATAAATTTTCTGAGAAAATGACAATTTATGGATTATTCAGTGCTCACATAATTACGTCAAGCTACAAATCAAAATATTAAAGTTCCAATAACGTTTTCATTCTTTCATGGACTTTTTCACACCTTCGGCAATATTTGTTTAGATTTTTCTGCTACTCTTAAAATCAACTTCGTTGACATGGTGAACTTCCCCTATAATGTTTATTCTCCTACAGTCCTACTTCTTACTCATACTTAATATTCATATTTAGTGCTTAATGCTTATGCTCGTACTTCACACTCGGTCTTAATACTAAATGTTTATACTTAAACTTATTCATTATTTTCATAACCATCACCACAATCATACATGTCATATATATATATATATATATATATATATATATATATATATATATATATATCAAATTATTGATTAGAATTGTAGTTTATTTGTTTCTCACTACATTCATCATTAATATCAACTTGATCACTACTATTATTGCAATAACCATCACGATGCCCGACACCTTATCATAATCATAAATTACCCAAACCAACATCATTGCAGTTAATTTTGTAGAAGGGTATACATTGTGTTTATTTTCACAGAAATAATCGTTACTAATCGCTCTTTGCAGTATCAGAAGTAATAATTTCATCCGTATTCGTTTCCATTGCTCACCTACACACTTTAGATTTTAGAACTAAAAGTAGACTGAGGAGGCGCAAACAGATTTTCAAATTCTACAGTGGAAGATTCTATCCACTTAAGGGCCTCTTTGTATGAGCAATGGTTGCTCTCGCCCCGGGGGGGGGGCACTCGAACCAAAAAGTGGTGGGGGTGTGCCGCGGGCGATACAAAAAACGGGGGCCTTG
Source organism: Lytechinus variegatus (assembly GCF_018143015.1). Classification (NCBI taxonomy): domain Eukaryota; kingdom Metazoa; phylum Echinodermata; class Echinoidea; order Temnopleuroida; family Toxopneustidae; genus Lytechinus; species Lytechinus variegatus. Next base: position 21,558,495 of record NC_054756.1, read on the forward strand.
GAGCGGGCTTAATGTAAAAAAGGAAGGTCCTCGGAACGGGCTCCGGAACGACAAATGTTTGTGAAAACGGGGGTCCTTGGAACGGATCGCCAGCGTGTGAGTGCGTACATGCATCCCTATGGAACGGTCATGCGTGCATGATGCAGCTAGCGCGGCCTCCGCCGGCCAGCTCTGCGGCCAATTTTCACCAAAATTGCAGCTCATTCAATGCTATTGGAGCGGCGTAACGAAAAATATGCGAAGCTTTGGAGCGGATTTCTCTCTTCTTTTTTTCTCGATAAGAAGAAAATGCTATGCCTTGGAGCGGCTTTCTTTGTTCTTTTTCTCAACAAGACAAAAATGCTATGCCTTGGAACGGAAATTTGAGTGTAAAAATGGGGGTTCCCTCCGCGGCACATACCCACTATGCATTATATACTGAGTGCCCACCCCCGGGCTCTCGCCTCTCTAAATCCCTTCAATGGTTTCGGTCGAAACACGCTGATAGTTGTAGTTGGTTGATCGACCGACCAGTTTGGCCACGCCCATCAGAATAACCATGGCAACCACTGCAGCGATCATACCAAGAGTGAGCATCGCAAACGGATTGGAGGAAGACACATCTAAAAAAAAGGGGGTATAAAATAATGCATAAATTTGAATATGGATTGCACGAAAAGATATCCAGTGAATAAGAGAAAGGAACGATTGATTCCTAATCACTTTCATATCACGCACATAATCATATTTAGAAAATCAATTAAATTTTTTCCGTTTTCACTTCTGTTTTGGATTGTTAAGATAACGTAAGATGAAACACATGATTGAAGAAGGGTGTTAATATCAAACATACCATCAGTGGCCATATCGCTGGTTGGATTACGGACACGGAAAGGTCCACTGCTGATCGTCTGAGTGGAAAGGTAGTCTGAAGATCGTCGTTTGCGATCTTGAGGAGGTGCTCCGGTAGACGGATGAGACCCATTTATAGAATCACAGGTAGCTTGGATTGTCGATCGCAACTCGTCGCTCTTATTGGCACCACATACCTTCACCACAGAGTGAAAGTACACCTGTCCAATGGGATGTGATCAATGGATAAAATCAAATTAGAGATTAAAAAAAAATAGATCCAATTTATAGTACTGGTTTTCAAGCTTCCTCGAAATGCTAGATTTCGAATTTTTTACTGGATTTTCAGGGAAAAAACTGTTCCAATTTATTTTATTTGGAAAAATATCAAATATGTGTAAAATTGTTGCATTATACCTCTTCATGGTCTCCGACGAAACGGAAAGAGTCCACGCTAAAGCCTTCTTGATGCGGTTCAAGAAAGTAAACTAAAGCTGTTTCGTCAACCGGGCATCTATATGACAAAAATTCAGAACAATGCGATTGTATCAAAATATAAACGATTGTCGCAAACACAAAATGAACATAACCATGTCTTGTATCGAAATAATGGATCCTACGTCCCTTATTAATCTTGTCATAATCACTCAATTATTTGAGTACATTAATTGTGATTAAACTCATGGCCCTGGGAAGCGGGGGTGCTGAAGCACCCCAAAGATTTTCCCAGGGGCTGCTGCGTGCATTATTTCCCATTCGAAGTACCCTCTGGAATTCTGGTAGGTGTGTCACAATCATGTAGGAAAAACGTATAAACAAATGACCAGCATCTTGTGCTGAGGCCCTATTCTTTTTTGGTTTGTCAATTTTTTTGGCACGAAAACGACCTTCATTTTGCAGCGAAACCCTTTTTTGCCTTATCAAATTTACATAGGCGGATCCAAGTGGGAGCCCGAGTGACCCGGACCCCTTGGTGGAGAAAAGAATGGAGAAAGACGAGTGAATACTATAAGGTGAAGGGAAGATTTGGAAAATATAATTGAAAAATCTCTCATGTCATCGCATGTTTGATGAGATTCTTCCTCAATAGGCTGATAAGGAGCTTTAAATGTAAAGTTTTGAAGTCAAGATACAAAGCATATTTTAGCTCCGACATCGGGCTTTCATTATTTTAGTTTATTTACAAATTGATTTTCAAAACGTGCTCTGTAAAATGTCCGTTTTATTGTCTCCGTATCAATATTTTCAGCTTGCATTGCATGCTCTCATTACTTGATTTGTCAGGTACGTATTCCCTTCTTGTTTTCCATAAAGTTATCAAAATATCCCTTTCTAAGTTTACTCGCATTCCATACAATGTCGGGTATTTTTTTAAACAGTATTAATACACTGCCACACATATGCCACACTTGAAATATCATGAATATATTTAATATGATTGTTTTGCTCCTACATATAATTTGGGAATTTCCAATGGAGGTTTATTATTGCGATTGGTACAAGGTGTTGAATTATCAAAGTTTTAGGGATAACCTGATGTAGTAAAGTGTAGTCAAATATCAATACTTGCTTACTCTTCTGCGATTTAAGAAGGGAATAAATTTCCATTGTAGATAGGAAATTTCCATTCCTGGGAATATCTTTCAAAAATACTATCCCAGATTTATACCATCCTTCAAAAAATAGGGTGATGTTACGAAAGGTAACATTTTTTATTGTGCCACAAAGTTGCGTATTGTAGTTCATTTACAATTTACTATAGATACAATTGTATACTTTTGTTATGTTTGTTGTTCTGTATTTCCTGATTGCATTTTTTATTGTGTTGTTTTGTGTTAATTTCAGGATCACTAACTTATAAGTTCCTTGTAACTTCTCAGTGATCCTTCCACTATTCTTAAATATACTCACTTTTGTTATAATGTATTTTATTGAAATATTTATACTTCTTATTAAGCAAATAAAAGCTAAATTTGCACCACATTCCTTTACTTGACGCAAGAGTGCGCACCAGCCATCTTAGTCAAAAGCTTAATTTTGGGGTACACTGTTAGAAAATTTATCCTTAAACTAAAAGAAGTTCCTGCAGCAGAGTCTCGAGAACACCTGTAATCTTACCAGATTGCGTAATCTTACAGGAAATTGGTATTTGGTGTGTGTAATCTTACAAATTTCCTTAAATAAAACACTCTTTTCCCCTTTTTCTAACAGACCTGTTCTGTTAAATTGCAGAAAAATTCCTGTTTCATGAATTTAAAGAATGATTCTGGTATTGCTTTCTACAAAATCTTCTTTTATTTTTCTGTAAAATCAGGGTTTTTTTAACGGTGTATGTAGATAATCATGTTGATCTCTCTGTTGTCCAGTTTCTTGGTCATAATAGTTCGTTTAACTTTTTCAATCTTGGTTTGCCAAATAAAAGTATATATTGAAGAATTCAGTCTTTTTAAGATTTTCTCAGGAATAATATCAACCATGAGAATGTGAACTAACTGACATAAACCTAAAGTTTTGACAATGGTTACTCTTCCATATATTGTAAGCTTTCTTTTCCCCAATTATCCAATAATCTTCGTTTTTTCTTTACTTTATTTTACCAGTTCAATTTACGTGCTTTTTCTATATCAGGTGAGGTGTAAAACCCTATAAGTATTTCGTAGGAACATCTGTCCATAATAGAACAACATCATTGAGTGACCATTTTGAGTCACTTTTTCCCACCCACATTTTCACTGTTTTTAGTAGTTATATTACGTTTTGGACCTGTTACATTTCCAAATAACTTAAATTCTTAATTCATCAATCCTAGTGATCTTTTATCCAACACAAAGAACAAGGTTTCTTCGTCATTATTGTAGTACTTTGACCTCACAATTATTTTCTGGTTTCAAAACAGGTTAACCTTTTATGTATTTATTATTTTATTAGACATAAATTCTGCTGCGAGGACAAAAAGTAATGCTGAAATTGGGCAACCTTGTCTGATTCCCCTTTGAATTGAACAAGACTGATATCCAGCCATTACCTAATACTGAGCTTCAAATATCTGTTTACAATATTTTCATCCATGTCTGAAAATTGTTTCCAAAATTCATTTTTCCAGCTATGAAGACACAAAATTGATCTATATTACATCAAAAGCCTAAGAAAAGTCTGACATCACTAAAGCACCATACGGGTGTTTCCTTTTCATAAATTCAATGACATCATATTGGAAGCAGACAGGTGATGTTCAACCAGTTTGTCCGATAAGCGTTTGCAATCGTGCGGCCAAAACTATGAGCATAATTTTATAATCGCAATTTTAAAGCGAGATTAGCCTCCAGTTTTTTTGAAAGTTCTTTATGATCTCATTTCTTATAAATCATTGTAATAAGGCCAGCTTTCTGACTTTCAGATATTTCGGAATGTGTGAAGCATTAATTAAGAGCGCTCAATAATAAAAATAGCTTTGATGTCGTTCGAAAAGGTTTGATAAAACTCTATGGGAATACCATCCAAACCAGGTGATTTGTTTTTATTTATAGAAAAGGCAGCACGTTTGCATTCGGCACTTGTAAACAACCCTTCACATTTATTTCTCCCCTCATCACTCAGCTTTGGAACCTATACTGATTGATATAATTATTTGATGTAATTGATATAATTATTTACTGTTTCCTGTAATATTTCTGTTTATTTAGTATACTTCGTATATTTACCTTTGCTTACAGATAGCAACTGGGTGATATTTTTTTCTTTCTGAATTACATTTCTTTACACCTAAGAAATAACTTGCGCACTTTTCCCCTTTTTTCTAACCACCCGACTCTTGCTCTAATAGCATCATCTTTACACTCTCTTTCATATATTCCAATTCTTTTTTATACATATGTATTCTTTCTGTTCACCGAGATCAATGTCAACATCAATTTCTTTTTTTTCTAAAATAGTCTTCGTATCTTTCTTTTGCAAGCCTTGCTTCTACAATACCTCTGTGTGAATTCACGTGCATCAATCTTTATGTTTTCCCATATCTGGATAGGAGATAAATTTGTACTTTCTAAAATATTAGTGATTAATAATTTCATTTTCTCTTGATAACATTTTCCTTTAACACCTCTGTATTCATTTTCCAACATCCTCTTCCTTTTGAAATATTTGATGTTGTCATTTTGAGAGAAATAACATTATGGTCTGCTTTAATGCATGGCCTTATATCGGTTGATGTGACCTTTGCTTGTAGGATTTTACTTGACACATACATGTATGTGCGACATGTTCATATTATCATATGATTACCTTATCATAGATATGTGTCAAAGCTCCCTAAAATGACAAATACATTTACACTGTATTAAAAGTCAATACATTATGAAAATATTTTGATAGTTTCATATTATGCGCAATGCCCATACGGCACTCTGGATGATTAATTCACCAAAATACGTGCAAATACTTTAGCATAGCGCTAAAAATCGAAACAGCATGATGCTGAAAATGTCATCAAATTCGGATGTAAAATAAGCAACTTACATTTTGAAAATCTCGCTTATTTTAACAAGACAGATATTATGCACAAGTCAGTGACATGTAAATGATACAGTCGATAATGTCCTTCACTCACTATTACTTTTGTCTTTTATTCCTTAAATTATGCAATATCTAATTTATCAGCTCTTCTCATAAACAGAGCGGCGTTGATTTACCAACACATACTTCCAGTGAATATATTTAGTGTTGATTAACACCGCATTTCTATTCCCTATGTTTGGTGTTGAATTTAATACCGCATATTTCAAGTGGCTATGTTGGAAAATTATCTTCTTAGGAAGTTACTTATCTTGTGATTTACATGTATCATAAAATTGCCCATTTAATTAGTTCTATATCATGGACTTGATGGTGAAAAGTTAGTAAAATAATATATATATATATATATATATATATATATATATATATATATATATATAATATATATATATATGTATATGTATATATAATTAATGATCAATTGAATAATAATTCAGTTTCAGTTTTATTTTTTCTCATTTCCAACAAAACAGTTAACAAAACCCATCATAAATACAGTTATAACAAATTGAAATGTAATATTATGTATATATACAGTTGGGGCCAAAAGTTTACATACACCTAGTAGACAAACAGTGAACCTCAAATTTTTACACTTTCACTCATTCCTGCCAACATATGATTTCATGGATGCAGACAAGTGTGGTCTTTTCTAAATATATCTGGCATATACTTCAATAAAAAACACTTGGAGACATTTATATGGTTCATAATAGATATATTTCCAGTTTATTGGAGGGTCAAAAGTTTACATACATCAGCCCTAATACTTGGTAGCACTGCCTCCATTCGTCTTCACATCTCTCAGTAGACGTGACAATTCGACACTAGCTTCTTGCAGACCTCCAATGGGATTTTTTACCACTCCTCTTGGCAGATGACATTGACTTGAGTCACATTCCTTGGTTCCCTTGACCGAACATGCTTTTTGAGTTCTGTCCATAGGTTCTCAATAGGGTTCAGGTCTGAACTCTAGTGTTTCGGGTCAATTGTCATGTTGGAACCCAATTTTGGCTAAGATTGAGGTTCTTAGCAGACCTTTTCAAGTTTAGCTGAGGAATTTTCAGGTAGTCCTCTTTCTTCATGGTGCCATCAATCTTCAGGAGTGAGCCAGTACCACTTGCTGCAAAGCATCCCCACAACACGATGCTGCCACCGCCACTGCCCAGGTGTTCATTAGCATACTTCAGTTTGGCTGTACGGTGTTGGTCCTGGAGTTAAGGCTTCTTCCCCGCCCTGCAGCCTCTCAGTCCATGATCATGGAGGACTCGCTTTATGGTAGAGAGGAATACCTTGCTTCCTGAAACCTCAAGATCCTGGCAAATCTCTTTTTTGTCATCCATGGGTTAAGCTGAACTGTACGGGCAAGCCTGTGTACTGCTGTCTGGTTGAGTTTTCGCTTTCTCCCTGATCTTGGTAGAGTCTGCACTGTGCCGAGAGTGTTATGCTTGCATATTATGGTTTGCAGTGAAGCACAAGGCATGATTAGAGTCTTTGATATGACTCCTAAAGAGGAACCAGACTTGTGTAAATCAACAACACGTTTCCTACGGTCTTCGGTATAATTCTTTGACTTCTCCATGGTGCTAATGTTGCAGTGCTGATCAACATGGTATTGGTGGTAGCATTTATAGATACCAACACTGAATCACTGCAGGAACTTCGGGGCAACATTTTTTTGCCAATAGTCTACTCAAAAGTAAAAAACCTATTCATCGGTCATATTCTAGCTTTGCTTGACAAAGATGGAATGTGAATCATGCTTCAAATGTCCAAGGAAGAGGTATGCATAATTCTGCAGTCATTATTCAATTGACATTATAGCATTATCACATTCCTCAAGTCATTACCAAGTCCACTTGAAAGCCATGGCACCTCTTTTTAAACGCATTTTATCACTTCAACAGTGAAGTGTACAGTATGTAAACTTTTGACCCATTTATTTTTCAGAAATATAGATATTATAAACCATGTTAAAAATATCTGAGCATTTTATATGAAATACACCTTGGGCATAAAGTATATGGATAATTCTTCTAATATAATTGCCAATACAACTCGTTGAGGGACAAAAAATGATGAAAAAATGAGAAAAATATCTTTTTCACCAGGTGTATATATATATATATATATATATGTATATATACACTCTAAATGTTATCAAATTTTGAAAGGTTGATGAACAACAAATGTTGCATTTACCATTTACATGGACTTAAAATGTTGAAGCTTTATACAAAGTGGATGTAACATTTGGAAAAGTTGTCATCCACCTATTTAACATTCCATTATATATATATATATATATATATATATATATAATTATTATGGAATATTTGTGGCTGAAAATAACATGCTGGAAATGGAGAGGTCCACTGTGAAGCTGTGCTTGTAAATCGTGGACCCCTCAAAAAAAATATTCATTAATATTAGATTACATAATTAAAATTATCAAACTGTACAGTTTAAAATGGATAATTTTCAATTTTTTTGTGAACAATTTATTTCGACTCAACATACTTGACAAAAGTATTTCTATTTTTAAGACGATTACTAGATTTTCATTGTCCTTTGTCTAACAAATTTTTCTTATTTTTTGGCATTTAGTATAGGTTTATCTATTTAGATATTCGCTTTTTAAAACTAAATAAAAATCAATAAGTAATTACCACCCAGGCATCAATTCAGTTTAAAATCAATCAAATTACTTATATTTCCGATATCCGTGAACAAACCTACTAGCTCTATTATTATTACGTCAACATTGTTGCATGGCCCTTGGAAGCGGGGGTGCTTGGGGTGATGCACCCCCAAGATTTTCCGTGGGGGTGCTGTATGCATCATTTTCCATAGGCAGCACCTCCTGGAATTCCGGAAGGTGTGAAAAAATAGAAAAATATAACTTCCATATGACCTTCATTTCGTAGTGAAACCCTTTTCCTTCTTCTTCTTTTTTTTTTTTTTTTTTTTTGCTTTTCAACTTTCTCGGAACTAAAATTACTTCCATTTTGTAGTGAAAACCTTTTAATTTATTTTTGTTTTTTCAACACCTCCACTCAAAAAATCGTTCCCAGGGCCCTGTGGGGGTGCTGAATTGCACTCAAGAAATTCATATTTAGCGTATATCATTCTCCATATGCAGCACCCCCTGGAATTCTTGTTGGTGTGACAAAATGGAGAAATGTGTCCCGTAAGTCCTACACTTTGTATAAACCCTTTTATTTCTATTAATGTTTTTCCGGGACAAGAGTGACGTTCATTTTGTAGTGAAACGGTTTTTTTTTGCTTGTCAAATTTCTCGGACAAAACTAATGTTCTATTAAAACCATTGCCTTTTTATCAAACTTTAGATCAGCACCTCCAATAAAAAAAAACAAATGAAACGCCTCTGGCAGTCTCGCCTGCATTACATGATTTAACATAACAGCAGTACTGACTTTGAAAACAGCTATTGGATATTAATCACAAAAAACACTCATATGATAATAAAATACTATGACCATTGACACAACGTGACCTTTGAAGAAAGAATTAGTTGAAGTTACTCATAAAATTGTGTCAACAAATTGCCCTTTTTTCAAGTATTTATGAGTTTGGCAGTTTTTAAGTAAAATGTACTCATTTTCTTTGCATCCAATTTACTCAAGAAGATTAAGTTACAATAACTTAATTCAATTAAGTAAAACAATCTCTAAGATATTTGAAAAAAAAAATGGGGAGTGGACCTCCGTGAATTTTTGAATCACGAAAGTCCACTCCCCCACGTCCCACTTTTAGTGGCATAATTATCATCTTAGACATTTTTTATCCAAATATTAGACTTTTTGCATTGTCACTTAACTGTACATGTATTGGTACTGAAATTGATATTTATACGCGATCCTTTCGTTCTTACAAATAAAACAGTAAGAATAACATAAGCATTTTCCGAAAAGCCTAAAAACAAATCTGAAATTTCTGCTAAATGACTATTAACTGCTGCTATTGTTTTGATTCAACAAATGAATCAAATAATTTGCACGCCCTTATCCAAAACAATTCCAAACACAAATAGATATGACAGTTATTTAAAAAAGAATCATTTACTTGCTCTAAAGAATATTCATGCATTATTTAAATAAGGCTTTAATTTACAAATATAAGTACATTCAACATGACTGTATAAGTAATAATCATCTTTGCCTAATTGTGTTAGATTTACTCAATCAAACAAGCTAGCAGTACGTGAATTTTCTTAAATGTATATTGAACCCAAATAAATCAAGTAAATTAAAACACAAGTTAAAACTAATTTAAAAAACGAAGAGTAATTACAAATTATAGATTCTACTTATATACATTAAGTTTTAACTACTCAGTCAGATTTTCATCTTGAAAGTGCATGTGACCCATTACGTGTACAAAAATACTTGATTAGGTTTGTGTCCATGTTTCACGAACTACATGTGTACATGAAGATCCATAAACTTTCTAAGTTACATGTATGATGCCAATTCAACAAATACCCCCAACATGCCCAAAGTTCATTGACCTGAAATGACCTATGTTCTTATTCATGTTACCTGAAACGCTCACATGATATTTAAAGATACATGGTGACTCTTATGTCAAGGTTTCATGAACTAGATCTACAAAGTTTTTAAGTTATGATGTCAATACCACAAATACCCCCAACATTATCAAAGTTCGCTGACCCCAAACGACCTTTGACATTGAGGCTGTGACTTGAAACTCTCAAAGAGAATTTAAGGATAATTAATTGATCCTCTGATTACGTTTCATAAACTAGATCCATAAAATTTTAAAGTTATGATGACAATTGCACAAATACCCCCAACATGGTCAAAGTTCGTTGACCCTAAATGCCCTTTGACCATAGTCACCTGACCCGAAACTCAGACAGGATGTTCAATAATACGTGTTAACCCCTATGTTTAAGTTTCAAGAACTAGGTCCATGTGCTTCTTAAGTTATGATGACATAAAAAAATTAAATTGGTTAAGATTTCAATGTTGACAACGCCAACGCAGTCGCAAAAGCGGTGCCTATAGTCTCGCTCTTCAATCTATGCAGGCGAGACAAAAATCAGGGCCCTGCATTGTTGACGTCTAAATTTGTGGTTCATCTTCTGACAATTCCCTGAACATCATGTTGCAACGCTTTCTCCCTGTACCTTTTGGGAATGGGAACCTACATTATGTTATTTTTTATCAATTTATTATTTCAGTTTTTTTATTAAGGAAACCATAAATAATGTAAAATCATATATACATTTGAGCAATTGGGTTCTATATGACTTGTGTATCCTTTTTTTAAAATGAATAAACTAATGACTAAGGCATATTCCGAATTACGATGACAGGGTATTAACTAGAATATTGCACATGATGCAGCATTGACAAGTGAATACTAGATTGAAGGCTAATTAAGCTGTTTATGAAACCAAATTCATGTATCAAATACGAAAACAGGAAACTTAAACGATTATTGCTGACACTAAACCGGTCTCTCACCGCTGAAACACTTTTTATGAGGCGTAATATAGTGTAATAATGCAAATGGCAATTACGGCAAAATTTGGCCTGGAATTCCTTTTCTTACGGTATTAATAATTGGAATTTTAATTACTTATGATATACTAAGATGAATGAAATATGACTGTAATATTCAATATATCTATGATTTAATTTATAGATTTTACTCAGAAAACTTGCTCCATTCATGATTTGGTATACGATTTCAAGAGGGTTCCATATAAAGTTCACTTACCCGTCCTTTATCAGATCGTGTCGTGGTTCACTATCCGGATCGCGGTAAGCTGTAGCCCAGGCTTCATCAATGAACATCCCAACGCTTTGCACAGAATTAAGATTTACCCCGAAGAAGAGCTCATAACCCAGCCAGACGGTGCTGGAGTCTTCATTCGCAAAACTCGCTGACTCGAATCTTTTCATTGTTAGATCGAAGGTACCAGTGCTCTTGTCGCTGAAGGCAACCTTACCAAGGTGTGGTTTGAAGGACCCATCAACTGTTTCTGATTTGTCCAAAGAACATTCCACATGAAGTTGCATTTGATATTCACGAGTGATTTCTGTATCTCCTTCAGCTTCAGGTTTTTCATAAGTGATATCATTGGAGAAAACCACTGTAGAGTTTCTGTCCTGTAATGGAAACAAGATGTTCAACAGTTTTATTACCTGCATGTCTTCTGTAGAAGAAGAAGAAATGTTAGAATTCTTAATTCACAACAAGTAGGCAAGGAACAATAGCTTTAACGAGGACATTTCTGGCAACAAGCTGATTTTTTTCAGGATAGGCCAGGAATATGTTTAGAATAACATAATAATGTGGAGCGTTGTGGCCCAGTGGATTAGTCTTCGGACTTTGAAACAGAGGGTCGTGGGTTCGAATCCCAGCCATGGCGTAATTTCCTTCAGCAAGAAACTGATCCACAATGTGCTGCACTCAACCCAGGTGAGGTAAATGGGTACCGGTAGGAAGTAATTCCTTAAAAAGCTGTGTGCGCTATGAACGCCTAGCAGAGCCGGGTAATATAGGAGCGCCTTGAGCACCTAACAGGGTGGATATGTGCGCAATATAAATAATATATTATCATTATTATTATTTATTATTATTCTTATTATTATTATCATTAATAAAAGTCCTCGTAAATCCTCCATGAGCACTTTCCACAATCCAATACGGAGTCCAAAATGGCTGTCAAAGTATCAAAATCACAAACTAAGTGTCTTTAGTTTTGTTTCTATTCTGTGGTTTTAAGGGTTTAGTAGAACATTTGGAAGGTACGGGGACAGCCATTTGTCATGTATGTCAAAAAAAAATCAAGATCATGGCCCTCAAAAATGGATTCTTTTTCATACTAAAAAACGACATTTCGTTCTACATTCTACGCCTAGGGAATATCATTTTGGTAAACATTGTTTAAAGGGTCAAATATTACATAACGACAAGATAAAAGGTCAGAATGTCAAAAATCGAAGACGACTTCTAAAAATGAAGTCTAAAATGGCTGCTGTTACTTACAAAGTAACATTTTTCATCTTATATTCGCCCAAGAGATATGATTTTTGCTGTCTACACAATAGTTCCAATGGTCAAACAAAATACTTTGGGTCGTATCCTCAAACTACGGAGTTAATTCTAATATTACTAAAGACTAGATTTATTAATCATAAAGATTAACCTTTAACCCCCCCCAAAAAAATGAATAAATCTTTTAATTTCACGTAACGAGGTTTATATATGAATCTAATATTTAACTGGCCAATGTTCACAATCAGAACAAATAATGATGTATGATATTAACAGATTATAATAAGTAGAGATAGACAAAATCATCAGCTAATATGTCAAAACTTTCGTTATTCCTTATCAGATTTCGACGAAATTTTCAGCGACTTCAATAATCATTCATCTGTTTATTCCGTATCATATTCGGCCGAGACTACCCCCTATAAAATGTTGTACTATATAATTCTTTACGAGTCATACCTCGGTGATGGTGCCACATTCAATATAGTCTGTAGTCAGAGTTATCTCATTAGGATTTGAGCTGGATTCGACTCCAAAACAGGATTTGTTTGTGAAATGAACTTCAGCAGCATCACCAGAGATAAGACGTTTATCAATGGTGACAGTCATCGAACCGCTGTCACACTCAACAGATGTCACTAAGATATGAAGAGACAAGAGTTAAGAACTAGACTTATAAACATGGTCAAGGTTAATCATACCTGGGACCCGTTGCAGAAGGGGTGGGGTTTATACCCAACTTAAAAACAAATCATAACGCAAATCCCGAATTCGCGATTTTCAATGATGAAATATCAAGTTGCAAATGATATGCAGGGTTCATTTGTTTGCATCCGTTTTCATTTATATAGTCGGAGTATCGCTGCAGGAGACAGGGTGCTGCCCCTATGATTCTTCAACACCGATTAAAGAATGAAAGGAGAAATGGAGAGGGGAATAATACATTAAAAAATGTTCATAACTAAATGGCGGATTCGGTTTCGACACGTATCAAAATCCATATCTTCTTTAAATTATGAAATGAGAGAGAAATACATCATTCAAACACAAGCATTGATTCTAATTTAATTACACGTCATTTACTAATATGAACGTTTGTTTTACAGGGTTTCGACAATATTCGGTGACTATTTTGTCAATACCATAAACAAAATATTAAGGAACTTATGTTGGTTATGATAAAATAATTTTATTGTAGAAAAGCGATCCCCACAATATGACAGAAGATTAAAGTGACCAAACTAATTTCTTACCTTTTCTGCTTGATTTTTCTATTTTTACCCCCATACGACCAATTCGGGTGTGGCAAAATTTAATCACAGACAGCGAAACCTAATTACTTTTGGGGTCACGTGGGTCCGGTATCAGCCCACCGAGGAGAAAAATAGTCCTTCCCTTTATCAATTTTAAAACATATATCACTATACAATATATGTATGAATATATATATTCACATAATATACTACACAATAATGTCTATTTAACTTTATATTCACTAGCATATTTTGATGCATTAGAATATGACGTCATGAATATTCACATGCAGAAATGTATTACGTAAGGCGCCATCGCTGAGCAGTGACATTATCCCACGCACAATACAATACGAAGTCGTCGCGGTTTGTTGACTTTTTAGGAAGCTGCACATTAGCATTTTGACCGTGTGGTTACAGTTATTATTCACCAGTTATGTTGATTGAATTTTATCTCATGTGTATCTTACTTTGCTGGAAATTTAAGGAAGGATCTTGTTACATAGAATATTCTTATTTCTATGGACTAGTTCATTTCTAGCCTGCGAAAGGAGTGTTAGAAAACACACTGTTTAACATTTTGGAGTGTGTCGTTATGTATCCAGTTTATAACTCATGAATCTTGGAACACACATTGATATTCAAGGTAATTATTGCGTAGTTGTCAGATGCTGATCAGGGGCCTGTTGTAGAAAGAATTGCAATCGATTGCAACTCTAAAAATCATGCGCAACTTGATTTTCAACCAATCAACAGCGCGCACTTGGGACTTGCGATTGATTTTTTGGCTTGCGTTTAAACGCAACTCTTTCTGCAACGGGCCCCAAGCCGGATTAGACTAAAGATATTTTTAAGGGGCTCTGATTGACATATAAATTCACTGCAGGGCCCGCTGCAGGGTCTATATCTAGCCGTTCTTTCCCTAGGGGTTGAACTTGAATCTTGCAAATTTAAAAATCTAGTGATACTTCATACTTAGAACAATATGAATTGTATCCTACATGTTCATTGCAAATGCCATGGCCCTTAGAGGGGGGGGGGGGGGGGGGGGTAATGGAAAGAGAATAAAAGACAAGCTATAAATTAGTTTACCCTTCATATCCCCATCTTATATCTAATCTGGAACGTTCGAAAGTTACATGTATATAACTATTGTCTTTATTGTATTGAATTATTGCGATGTATTGTATTATTTCATCATTAATGATTTATCATTTCTTGTTGAAAGTATTTAATATTTTGTGAGATATGAAAGCAAAATAAACTTGACTCAACTGAGAGGAGTAGGAGGTCGCTTGCGAAAGTTTCAAATTCCAAAGACTGGGAAATCTTTCACCATCAATGCTAGTCGGTGAACGAAGCGACAAGTTATGTTAGCTTGATTCAACAGGCAACTCGTTCTTCATCATAATTTTTTAAATTATTTTTATCATATTCTTTAATCAACCAATTGTAACTCAGGGCTTCCTTATTTTAATTCAGTTTTGACAATGTCCCCATTTACAGCTGGAAAATATGCCGTTTTTAGGCCTGAAAGTCATGAGATATTATTATGTACTTTGAAAAATGTATTTCAATTAAAAGAATTATTGTTTCCTTAAAGATTCCCTGCATTCTTAAGGTTATTGTACTGTGAGAAAGGGAGTGCATTGATAAAGGAGCAAACAAACAAACAAAATACAAACGCTCATCTTGACAGAGAATGCCTGAAAACCCAGGTTCACATGAACAAGCACCGTCCTCACAGGTCCCTCCGTTGGCACAGGGGTTGGGATCACATTTAACTGAAAACAAACAAAAAATATACGTCTTTTAATGACGTCACAAAAGTATACCATGTTAAGGTAAGATGAACTTCTTGTCTACGACCACTGCCACAATTTCTTTGGGTTGGTGTATGACGTTCGTGTCATGTCTGTAAAGCGCAGCATTAACTATATGATCAACTACGTCGTGACTCTTTGAACAAATAGCATTTTGCATTTAGTCCGGGTTATAATTGAGCAAGGTGCCACACGGAAAATGAGAAATTTTCATATAGTGCTTCTAGACCATTTTTTACGCTGAATATGAATATAATGAAGTAACCAGGCTGTATCCTGAAAATTAACCCGTGAGGGCGCTTTTTTCACAATGGCCGCCAAATTTTCAGAACATTTGAATTTTCGTACATACATTTTGACATAAACATTTCATTGCCACAAAATGAGTGTCATATGAAAGACAAATCAATATCCTACAATTTGGTACCATTTATAGGGGATAAGTAGATCATTTGGCTGATATTTTAAGCAGAAACCTGTATTTTCGTCATTTTTCCCCAAAATTGAAAATTTTGCAAATACATGAATTTACATAATTCTAAGAAAATGAATCAATTACCTTGAAATGTTCCAGAAAACTTTATTGATATACTATTATCATGTGGATGAAACTCCAACTCTGTATCATGCTTCTTAGCAAATCTATAAGGTGTCAAACTTGAATACTTCAATTTCAGAAATGTCGCTTTTTGTATGCATTTCCATAGACTAATACGTATAACATGTGTAATATGTAGGGGAAGGCGGGGTAAGTTGTGACAGTTTTTGCTTTTCGCATGTTAGAATTGAAATGATTAATAATCTTGTCGAAATAAGTACCTTGCCTTGAAATATAATTCTTCTGAAATATTTTCCACCTATATATAACTTTCTATCCCCACACTGAAAGTCATCCTTTGAAAAAAACGATGTCAAATGGCTCAACTTGCCCATATATGGGGTAAGTTTGAGCCACCTTCTGGGGTAAGTTGAGCCACAAAAAACTATGTATAAATTGTATGGGGGAATAACCAATATGTCAATTTTTGTTTAAAGACTTTTCACTTGCTAATTCTCTATAAATACTAACATCTGTAAAAGGAAAAGAGCAGTCATGTAAATTTGCTCCTTTCAGCATTTCAATCGATTTTTATGGTTTGTTTGTTTTTTAAGATACATTACCATAGGAATTACCATGGCTCAACTTGCCCCATGCTGTTTGGCTCAACTTACCCCAGTCCCAACTTAGTGCGATAATTTTGTATCCACACATTTATTATGCATCCATCATATAAAAGACTATGACAAGAATGAAGATCCATACCTGGACTAAAAATGTTGTTATCATGTCTTTATTATATTTAAAGACGTGTGTGTTTATAAAGCACTTATCTATTTCACATCTTTTTTACTTTTTTGGCTGAAATTCATATTTTCCCCTCTAAAAAACTACTTTTTGTTTCAGAGTTGGAAACAATGTGGTGGGGTTAGGGTTATGCTATGGTTCATCAATACATGACACCACCACAATGTCTGACTCATTCATTATTGGCCTGGGGCTGGTGGCTCAACTTGCCCCTATGCTCAACTTACCCGCCTTCCCCTACAGTGTATAGTTAAACATTAAATGCAATTATCTCCGCTCTTCCACTTGGATAGTAAGAGTAGGCTTTTCTCTATCAGCTACATAAAACAAAATGTTGGCACATCAAGGCCTAACACTCTCATGGGGTGGGGGTGTCGAAGCCCCCCCCTTGGCTATATCATGTTGTCGTATATTGCCTATTTATTGGAAAATCACCATTTTTTTTTGAAGCACCCATTGAGGCAAAAGGCATTTCTGCTATACAGTACAGCCACTTTAATTACTTTGAAATCACTTGGATAGGAAAAGAGTAAGCTTTTTTCTACCAGATACATCAAAAGAAGTGGCACGTACATCGAAGCCAACACCTCTCGGGGGGGGGGGGGGGCGCTGGGGAAGTCACACCTTCCCCCTTTTGCTTATTGCCAATTTATTTGTAAATTCACCATTTTTGACCTACGATTAAGGCAAAAAAGCGTTTATGCTTTATAGTATTTTATTGCTTTGAGAGAGTAGAGTTCGTTCTACCAGCTACACAAATAAGCACTAACACATCGAACCCTAGCCCTCACAGGGGCTGTCTAATACCTTGGTCACATTTGTTCTACGGCGGCCGTACGGCAAGTCGAAAACAGCCGTTTTAACATTTATTTGTACCAGCTACATTTAGGTGGCTTTAGTAAAATAAATAAAAAGGCTGTTTTCGACTCGCCTTACGGCCGCCGTAGAGCAAGTGTGACCGTGGTATAAGTCACCCCCTCCTTTATACAATGTATATTGCCTATTTATGGAAAACTTCACCATTTTGGATCACCCATTGAGGCATAAGGGCGTTTCTATATCATACAGCCAATTTTATTTTCTTGCAATTACTTAGAGAGAAAAGCGTAGGCTTTGCTCTATCAGCTACATATTATTAAGAAGCGCTGGCACATCGAAACCTATCCCTCTCAGGGGCTGTCTAAGTCAACTCCTCCCCCTCTATATCATGTATATTGTCTATTTATTGTAAATTTCACCACTTTGAATCGCCCATTGAGGCAAAAGTGCGTTTCTACTATAATGTAGAGCCAATTTCATTTTCTTGCAATGACTTGCAGAGAAAAGCGTAGGCTTTGCTCTATCAGCTACATATAAACAAGTGCTGGAACAGAAAAAAGCCTACCCCCTCCGGGAAGCTGTTGAAATCACCCCTTTCCTTTATAGCATAATTATTGAAAAAAATCACCGTTTTGAAGCCCCCATTTAGGCAAAAATGCGTTTCTGATATATAGTTCTGTCACTTTTACTGCCTTGAAACCACTAAGGGAGGAAAAAAAGGTTTTGCTTTATCATCCACATATAAAGAAGTGCAGGCAAATAAAAGCCTACTCACTCCGGGAGGCTGTTTAAATCACCCCATCCATTTTGCATTATTGCCTATTTATCAGGGAGGAAAGAATATGTTTTTCTTTATCAGCCTCATATAAAGAAGAGCAGGCAACTAAGAGCCTACTTCTTTCAGGGGACTGTCGAAATCCCCCCCCCTTGAAATTCACCATTTTGGAGCCCCAATTGAGGCAAAAAGGCGTTTCTGATATATAGTTCTGTCACTTTTAATGCCTTGAAACCACTTAGGAAAGAATAGGTTTTGCTTTACCAGTCACATATAAAGAAGTGCATGAAAATAAAAGCCTACCCCCTCCAGGTGGCTCTCGAACTCACCCATCCCTTTTGCATTATGCCTATTTACTGAAGAAATCACTACTTTGGAGACCCCATTGAGGCAGAAAGTCATTTCTGATTATGTTTCTGCCGTTTTTCACCCTTGAAATCACTTGGAGAGAAAAATAATAGGCTTTGCTTTAACAGCAACATATAAAGACATGTTCGCAGATAAAAGCCTATCCACATCAGAGGGCTGTGGAAATCACACCACCCCCTTTTCATTATTGCTTATTTATTGGAAAATTCACCATTTTGGAGCCCCCATTGATGCAAAAAGGCGGTTGTGATATATAGTTCTGCCACTCTTACCACCTAGAACCTACTTGGAGAGGAAAGAGTAGGCTTTAATTCCTCTAACAGCTACATATAAAGAAGTGGCTCTACTCTATACGTTGCTCAATTATAACCCTGACTAATTAAATTTACAAGTTCCTAGTAAAAATAATTTTATTACACATTCGGCAAAATGCTAGAAATACTAAAATCAGAAATCTACCTGTGTTCGGATTCAAGCCGCAACTGATGATGACGTCATTACGACTTCGAATTCAGTTTGCATTTATTTCTATCGGGAGGATCGAAAGAGTTTTCAATTTCGATTTTAGTAGTCTTGCTTCTATTCCGAGCTTTGGTCGAGATGATTTTATAGGTTAGGGTGTTCTCATCAAATGCAATTGCAAGTTTCTTTGAAAATAGGATCGCGACAGATTGCTTAGTTCCAACTGCTACGATTTGCGTCACAATTAAAAAAGAAACTAGTCTTATTCTTTGAGTAATCGTATTACATCGTAATCTGATCAGTCGTAGCAATAACATTGATCCTTGGAAAATCTGGGAAGATTAAGGAAATTGCGATCAGTTAGAAAAGGTCAGTCATGGTGTTCGTAAAGGGGCACACGACAGTGGGAACAAGGTATTCTAAGATTCACATTCTGCGTAGCTAACCACGATTCTGTTCATGGCGGACGGATATGAATTACCATAATGATACGCCCTTAAACCTCTACGTCTGCTCCATTGACAACCGAATATCATCTGAGTTAATCTACAATTATGTTCGTTCTGACGAGTTCCTATTAAAAACTAGTCAAATTGCATTTTGTTCTAGGCTGCCATTTGCTTTAAGAACTGATCTGACCCGAATCGGTTTGCAATTCATTGATGTCTCAATACTCTCCTAACACTGACCCAAAGATATTAATACAATTATTTGAATAAAATGAAGGATGTTATTTGCTCGTTTCAATATGATACAAGTACAATGATGATTTGCATATTTCCCAACTGTCATTTAGCTTCTGAAATATTGACCCCATAGTTTCATCTTGAATTAGATTTGTATGTATTTAAAATATACTCAAGAGCTACTTTAAAAAGTTCGTTCTATACCCTAGCTTACAATGATATAAGATTTGATATGTATTATATTTCAAGACCGTTTTTATTTTCTTACAAAATAATAAAGTAATAGCCGGAACACAAAGCAATCTCCCATCTCTGAAAGTTTGCTGGCTCACCTCGCTCCCTCGCACATTAAAATGGACATAGTGGATAGCCATCTCAAATTACATATGAACATTATAATAAATTGATTGAGCGGGTAACAAAATTACATGAATTATGGACATTTGACATTGGCAAAAAAAATCACTGTATTTAGATGGCAGATGCAATATCTCTGCCTGTAAAGTCATTACGCGCAGAAAGGCCGAGAAAATTGCAAAAAAATATACCCGTCCCTTCCCGATATTCATGAAACCTATAGTATCCCTAAATTAGACCCCAAAGTAGCCAATCTGGAATAAAATTATTGGAAATGGTTTTTTGACTGATTTGAGTAGGTATGGGTGTCAACATTTACCAAAAAAAAGTTAGGAGGAATACGGGTTGGGGAAAGTGCTTTTTTTCAAGGTCAAAGGTCAATGACCTTTTCATATATACTGTATAGTGGTATCTCTGAGATGGAAAGGTGCAGGTAGTGATAATGGTGTCAAAATGCACAAATTCTTACCAGAATATCAAATAAAATAAAATTAAGTACCCAGAATGCACATTCACCGATAAAATTCAAGGTCAAAGCCTTTCAAAGGTCAATGACCCTTTTTACATTATATACCATATTGCATAATGGTATCTCTGAGATTATAAGGTACAGGCTGGCGATCATGGTGTCAAAGTGTACAGATTCTTACAAGAAGATAAAATAGAAAAAATTCAAGTACTTAGAATTGACATTCACCAATGAAATTTAAGGTCAAAGGTTTTAAAAGGTCAATGACCTTTTTACATTATATATACCATACTGTATAATGGTATCTCTGGGATGAAAAGGCACAGGTTGGTAATCATGGTGTCAAAATGCACAAATTCTGACCAGAAGACCAAATGAAATAAAAATTAAGTACCTAGAATACACATTCACCCTTAAAATATAAGGCCAAAGGTCAATGACCTTTTTAACATAAGATAATGATAATGGTATCTCTGAGATAAAACATCACAGGTTCGTAATCTTGGTGCCAAAATGGAAAGATTTGTACCAGTAGATTAAACAACAACAAAATCAGTATACAGAATATTGTTTCACCCTAGAATTCCAAATTCAGATGAAATAATACATACATACATATATATATATATATATATATATATATATATATATATATATATATATATATATATATATACATACATACATACATACATACATACATATATATGTGTGTGTGTGTATAATCTGTATGAAATAAAAAAATAACAAAACATTTATCCTATGTGTTCATATTTGTGATAATGTAAATATAAAGATGGCTAATTTGTAATGAAAATATGGAGGCTTCATAATTTCAGTCTGAAGTAAGGTCATGGAGAATGTATTTAAGGTTCAGAGGTCAATAACTCTTTCCAAAATATCAGTGGAAATTGTTTTAAAAGGTGATAACCAAATAACACTTCTTCATATACTGCGATGCATTTCCAAAGCAATGAAAAAAAAAATGAAATGGATTATACAATTTGAAACCTATCTAAATCAAGGTTGTCATGTCTTTTTCTCTCCAGCGATAGTCCATTCATCTCATTAGCTTAATCTTCTGAAAATGGATAGGATAGGTCTAAATCTCATGTCACAGCTTGCATCATCTTAGAGCATTTCCAAACAGCAAAGGGATGACGATGAAATGAAGGCCATCATTTGAGCTGCAGCTTTTGTCATAGTAAATGGCATGTATCTCAACTTTAACAAAGATGAATTCCTGTATTATTATTAATTACCTCTCATTGCGAGCTGCCAGAATCTCTTGAGATGTTAATGCTGCATGACATAACTTCATACCTGCTCTCTAGCTGCCGTAGGTCACCCATGATGCTATTTCTACTAGGTATCAGTTTGTACAAGGATCATGTATTTGGTCCCGAACAACTGATTGTTATCATGCATAGTAATGAAATTCAAAAGGAGATAATAGCTTACAAGTACACATCCATTGACAACACTCCTACAGCACCACTTCTAGTTCTTGAGGATCAAGCTGTGCAACATATCAGTAATAATATAGATCCTGGTATGTTATCCCTTGACAGAACATTAGGCTTTCATTGAATGGGCCAGATCAAAGTCCTGAAAATGTCAGAAGGTTTCCAAGAGTTTGATTACTCTTTGCTGAAGTTGAGACACTTAACTTCATTTACTATGACCATAGAGCTATTGTAATAGCTCCATGCTATGACAAAACCTGCCGCTCTAATGATTGCCTTATTTATATTCTTCATCATTGTTCCTGGCTATATGAAAATGCTCTTGGATGATGCCTATCTTTTCCATTTACAGATTAAGTTATAGTATATAGTATTGATTGTAGCATTTGAGGTTAGTGAATATTGCTACAGAGAAATTAGTACCTTGATTTAGATTTATAAAATGCATATCTAAATGCTACTTTAGACAACTTAACCATTTAGAATTATTTCATACATGATTCTTTTTTACACTTTTGGCAATGCATTACTACAGTATATATTAAAGAGTGCTATTTGATTTCAATTCCACCTCGAACTTGTATTTTGACATCATCATTGGTCCAGGAATCAACCATTAAATTTCTGTTCATTTTCCACGCAGGTGAGTCTTTTTCCCATCAAAATCACTATATACCTACATGCCACAATCAAGTTATAGACATATTTACTTAAATTTCCAGCAGTTTTTGACATAGTTCATTGACCTCTAACCCCTAAATATATTTTTCATGGCCATTAGTTATCCTTATTTCAAAGTGAAATTATTAAACATCCTAGTTTTCATTACAAATAGCCATCTTTCTTTCTATTATTCACAAAAAATGTGAATATAATGGATTAATTTCTTTTTTGGGGAATACTAAATGGATATATCAATATTTATTAACTTTTGACCTTTGATATTGGATATCAAAGGTGAAGGATAATTCTTTAATATTATTTTGAGCCTTTTTATCTTGCAAAAATTGCTTTTTGACACCAAAATCACCAACATGCAGCGTTTTATCTCAGAGATACCATTATACGATATATAACCTATGTAAAAAGGTCATTGACCTTTGACCATGAACTTTATGGATTAATATGCATTCTGGGTACTTAATTTCATTTTATTTGATCTTCCTGTAAGAAACTCTGCTTTTTGACACCAAGATCACTAACCTGCGCCTTTTCATCTCAGAGATACCATTATACCGTATATGGAATATAATGTAAAAAAGGTCATTGACCTTTGAAAGGTTTTGACCTTGAATTTCATTGGTAAATGAGCATTTTATGTACTTGATTTGATTTTATTTGATCTTCTTGTAAGAATCCGTGCATTTTGACACCAAGATCATCAACCTGCGCCTTTCCATCTCAGAGATACCATTATATCGTATATGGTATATAATGTAAAAAAGGTCAATGACCTTTGAAAGGCTTTGACCTTGAAAATTTTCGTATAATGTGCATTCTTGGTAACTAATTTCATTTTATTTGATGTTGTGGTAAGAATTAGTGCATTTTGACACCATTATCACCAACCTGCGCCTTTCCATCTCAGAGATACCATTATACAGTATATATGAAAAGGTCATTGACCTTTGACCTTGAAAAAAAGGACTTTCCCCAACCCGTATTCCTCCTAACTTTTTTTTGGTAAATGTTGACACCCATACCTACTCAAATCAGTCAAAAAACCATTTCCAATAATTTTATTCCAGATGGTTACTAATTACGGGATACTACTAGGGTAATACGGTTTTGTAAATTCCTTGCTCAGATGTCTGATTCGGGTAATATTAAACATCTATTTCTCCTTTCTTACCTGAACCACAGAATTGTCCTTCAAAATCATCAGTGCATGAACAAGTAAGTTCTGCGGGCATACATGTTCCTCCGTTAAGACAAGGGCTGATTATTGGGTTACAGTCTGTTGAACAGAAAGACCAAAATAACGTTTAGTTAAATATGCCCCTTGGAAAAAAATATTGGTGATGCCGAAAAAAATGTCTCCGCCTGGAATCGAACGCGGGTGTCAAGCTTTAAACGCCGGTGCCTTAACCACTAGACCACAGAGACGGGTTAGTGGCTAGGGCGACCCCGATCCGATTGACCGTCAGATAAACAGATTTTCCACACCACCAATTAAATTTCCTTTGTCGGATATAGATGAGTTTTGAACAGTGACAAGCCATGCCTCAGTTGGATCAAAGCTATTACTGAAGTGTGACGCAATCAATTTTCCCTTTTTTGCATTTCAGCGCTTTTAATGACATATTTTGGTAGAGCATGATAAAAAAATCACCACAACTTAAATATGGTTAGAATTGGTCCATGGGAGCCCCAATATATGACCCCATGAATACATAATTAGCCCCATTAAAGTCAAAATCCTATTTGCTTGGTTCTAAAAGTTAAGAACCTGGCCAATAATATAAGTCATTGACTTCAATGGGGCTAATTGTTTTCATGATGTCAAATCTCAAGCCCCCACAGACCGATTCTCACAAACTTTGGTAGTTCATCATTGGTTCATCATGCGCTACCAAATTATGGTATCAAAAATCGCTAAAATGCAAAATAAAAGGTTTTTGTGACGTCATCACTTCGGTACTCTACTGCTTTTACATGTATGGAACACTATATATATATATATTTAGTCATAAATGTATAGTTTGACCCTTATATTCAATAACTCTCAAACAAAATCAATAAATTTACAAGAATTCTTGAAAGGAAGGTCACACATTTGACAAACATCTCCTTTAACTTTATATTCACTAGCATATTTTGATGCATTAGAATATGACGTCATGAATATTCACATGCAGAAATGTATTAGGCAAGGCGCAATCGCTGGGCAGTGACATTATCTCACGCACAATACAATACGAAGTCGTCGCGGTTTGTTGACTTTTTAGGAAGCTGCACATTAGCATTTGACCGTATGTTTACAGTTATTATTTACCAGTTATTTTGATTGAATTTTATCTCATGTACATGTATATCTTACTTTGCTGGAAATTTAAGGAAGGATCTTGTTACATAGAATATTCTTATTTCTATGGAATAGTTCATTTCTGGCCTGTGAAAGGAGTGTTAGAAAACACACTGTTAAACATTTTGGAGTGGGTCGTTATGTATCCAGTTTATAACTCATGAATCTTGGAAAACACATTGATATTCAAGGTAATTATTGCGTAGTTGTCAGATGCTGATCAGGGGCCCGTTGCAGAAAGAGTTGCGTTTAAACGCAAGTCACAAAATCAATCGCAAGTCCAAAATGCGCGCTGTTGATTGGTTGAAAATCAAGTTGCGCATGATTTTTAGAGTTGCGATCGATTGCAACTCTTTCTGCAACGGGCCCCAAGCCGGATTAGACTAAAGATATTTTTAAGGGGCTCTGATTGACAAATAAATTTACTGCAGGGCCTGCTGCAGGGTCTATATCTAGCCGTTCTTTCCCTAGGGGTTGAACTTGAATCTTACAAATTTAAAAATCTAGTGATACTTCATACTTAGAACAATATGAATTGTATCCTACAGGTTCATTGCAAATGCCGTGGCCCTTAGAGGGGGGGGGGGGGGGTAATGGAAAGAGAATAAAAGACAAAATATAAATTACAAGCTCTCCTTTTTGATAGTTTACCCCTCATATCCTCATCTTATATCTAATCTGGAACGTTCGAATGTTACATGTAACTATAACTATTGTCTTTATTGTATTGAATTATTGCGATGTATTGTATTATTTTATCATTAATGATTTATCATTTCTTGATGAAAGTTACATTGTATTTAATATTTTGTGAGATATGAAAATAAAATAAACTTGACTCAACTGAGACCGTGTTTATGCTTCCACTTTTCAGGCCAGAATCAGCGTTTCCAAACGTGATTAGTCCAAAACACGGTTGCGTCCATGCTTATTTTCATTTAAACGCTGTTTCAAAACAACGATCGTAAACTCACAAAAAGGTGCGTTTGTAAACGTCGTTTGACCAGAATCAGGCTTTCTGGGGAAGCATAAACAGAACCACGATCGTAAACGTGTTTAAATGACGTCATTTGGTACATGCTTCCGGTGAGATGAAAATCCGCGGGCAAATACAGTCGTATTGCTCCATGTTATCTGTACGTAATAACAACAATCGGGAAAAAAAAAACTTTCGAAAAAAGGCGCGCCCAATTTGACCTCACTTTACAATGCAAAGCCAGCTGGAGATCATGATTTGCTCTGAAAAGTGAAGCATAAACAGCACTCCCAGAACCACGTTTACGATCGGCGTTTTGAATCGACGATTGAAATCGCTGATTCTGTCCTCGCAATGGAAGCATAAACACACCCTGAGAGGAGTAAGAGGTCTCTTGCGAAAGTTTCAAATTCCAAAGACTGGGAAATCTTTCACCATCAATGCTAGTCGGTGAACGAAGCGACAAGTTATGTTAGCTTGATTCAACAGGCAACTCGTTCTTCATCATGATTTTTAAATTATTTTTATCATAACCTTTAATCAACCAATTGTAACTCAGGGCTTCCTTATTTTAATTCAGTTTTGACAATGTCCCCATTTACAGCTGGAAAATTTTTCCGTTTTTAGGCCTGAAAGTCATGAGATATTATTATGTACTTTAGAAAATGTATTAAAGATTCCCTGCATTCTTAACGTTATTGTACTGTGAGAAAGGGAATGCATTGATAAAGGAGCAAACAAACAAACAAAATACAAACGCTCATCTTGACAGAGAATGCCTGAAAACCCAGGTTCACATGAACAAGCTCCGTCCTCACAGGTCCCTCCGTTGGCACAGGGGTTGGGATCACATTTATCCGAAAACAAACCAAAAATATACGTCCATTAATGACGTCACAAAAGTATACCATGTTAAGGTAAGATGAACTTCTTGTCTACGACCACTGCCACAATTTCTTCGGGTTGGTGTATGACGTTTGTTAAGGTCTTTAACTGTAAACTCCTGCTATAGTGTAACTCGCTCCCTAGCTGATTGAAAATCTGTCCAGTGTGTGCGCGCACTGCCTCTGTGTTGTTTGGTACCATCATAGAGATGTATATTATTGAAATCTCTATGGGAACCATTTGTTTGTACACCAACGCACGGGATGCACGCATAGGATCATAGGATCCACTGCATGAACACGCACACGATCGCCTGTGATTTGCTCTAAATGAAAAATATGCTGCAGTTTTTTACCAGGTTATTATACGTCTTAAATCTCGTTTATTTTGTGATGAGAAAGATGTCTGTTTCTAGAACGGACTACAACCCCCACCCCAAAAGAAAAACCTAAGTAGTTGGAAAAAAGAAACATACAGAGCAGTAGCGGACCGTGACCCGGAGGAGACAAAGCATTGGGGGGGGGCACTGCATTGTTCGTGAACAATGCTTTGCCCCCCCCTAATGCTTTGTCTCCTCGGGGTCACGGTCCGCCACTGATACAGAGTGTTTTGGGCGTGAATATTTTGGACTGAATTGATTTTCTCCCCATTCACTGTGCGCTCGTACATTATATTTACAATAGAACACTTTTACGCGAACTTACCCGGCGAGTTACACTATAAGCACGATTTGCTTTTAAGACCGTAACATGCGTGTAAAATGTGCCCTCATTTTGCACAAAATAAATTCGACGTTGCACCATCCAAGGGTGCATTCCGTAATCTGAGTAATGACGTCATACATCCTTAGTACGTTCTCAAATATTGCGAATCATCATTATTGTCATTATTCTGTATACTCCTACCAAGTAGTTTGGATCCAACACTAGGTTACAATTTCGCTATACAATGGTGACGTCATACGTTGAATATGTACTGCAAATCAATAAGTACCAGCTTTGTTCACGACTCTATATCAGACTTGCGTTCATGGATTACATTGTTAAACACATTCTCCGAACAAAAGAATGGTCACTGTTGTACAAGTTTGTTCAACGTATACCAGCAGAGCAGAGGCGTCGATCGGGGGGGGGGGGGGGGGGGGCAGGGTGGGCGATCGCCCCACCAATGAAAATATAGGGGGGGGGGCAAACATATCATTTTGCCCCCCCAATAATTCCGGATATGCATTAAAGAAAAACAAGATTGTAATGTTCAGCAAGCGAGACTGGGATACACAGCTCGTTCTTTATTTAAAATCGTGCTCAAAATGTCTGCTTTTCAGATTGGAATATAAAAATCATTTCTGTAGCAAAAACCCATACTTTTCATGATTAAATAGTGAATGTAGATGTCCCGTTTTCAGTTCTAAGCCTCAAAAGAACTCCTGCTTCGATTTTTTATCATTTTTTCTTGGATATATATCTTGATCTTTATCAAAAACGTCCATTAAACTCAATTTTTCAGCTCGAAATATAAAAATTTTCAGGTCGCGCTTCGCGCTCGCATCTATTCTTCTTTTAGATACAAATCTTAATCATTGGTACCAAAAATGCTTAGAATATCAAGTTTTCAGGTCAGAATATAAAGAAATTTCAACTCACTCTGGGCACTCGTAATGTACTATCTGTGTAGTGAGATATGTATCCTCCTCATGAGTTATTACAAACAGTCCTAAACAGGCACGCTTTTCCTGTCAGTACACTAAAAAAATCAGCTCGCGCTTCACGCTTCACAAATTAACGCTCGCATTAATTTGTTGGTGATCGAGATACGTGTCTGTGTCACATGAGTCATATATATATATATATATATATATATATGTGTAAAGTTATACATGTACAACAGCTTTTGGCAACTCTTTTTTATTTAAATATTGTAAAGAAATGGATATGAAGAGAACAATGGTAGGCGTAGCTTAAATCAAGGTTCCCCAGAGCTATCTACCCTTTGGAAAAATTGGTGATGCCGAAAAAATGTCTCTGCCGGGAATATATATATATATATATATTAGTGAATCCTTGCGCCCGTATTAGAGCACTTTTGAACTGCCAAATAAATGTACATCTGAAACAACGTCGGGATACTTAACATGCATTTAGGCTGCAAAAGAATACGACCAAATGATTACTGCACTTTATAACACAAAACTAGAGAATAGAGTCAAATCATTCTACGTGGTACTTCTATCATGGGACTGGGGGAGGGGTTGCCAAGTAAATATTGGGGATACGGTAAACATATCGATTTGCTCGGCCTAATAATTTTGAAAAAAAAAGTAATGAATCCATTGCAAAAATGTGTTTGAATTTATGTGAATGCGCAATCAAATCATCAAATTTGACATGAAAATACTATTAAATGTAAAAATTGAAAATTTTCAGGTAAGCTTCACGTGCCAAATTCTGCGTTATACTTTGTGCATTCTCTTTGCTCCCTCTCGCCATCCGAAACATGGATCGACACTCCTGACTATAAACGATATTTTCTTTTTAAATACGTTTAGCCTCAATCAGGGATATATAGCGACAGTACCATTTCTCCCCCCAAAATCAATAAAGAACGATAAAAATTCGGAGCGCTTTTTACATAACAGGATTAAAAAAGAGTAAAAACTTCAATAATATGGTATTGGTATTGTTATATTCGCGGTGGTTGAAGTATATTTCATTTCATTTATTGGTTTTTGCAACATTTTTCATAACAAGAGGGGTTAATTTGACAAAAAAAGAGGAGTTAATTTGACAAAAAAAGAGGGGTTAATTTGACAAAAAAAGTTGCAAGGCAGTCTCCTATATTGCAGGAGATCAATGACTTCATATACTCGCACTTTAATGGAGCAATGTAATCTGCATTCAGATGTTATTTTGCGAGGGAGCGTTTAGCAACAAGCGAGAAAATGTTGTATTTGAATAGAAAAACTCTGAATTTAAAAAGCACGCGACGATATGAAGGGAATATTACTTTACTCAATACGTAAGTACATGTACGCATATACAGATAAACGACCAGCTGCCTCAAATGTTATGTAATATAAAGTGTATAAATTTTAATTCTTTTAATGGTTCATGATGTCTTATTTTTGTTTTTTATTAAGAAACGGGTGTGAAATTATTTGTCTATGTTAGACTGAAGGGACAGTAACGAAAAAATGTCAAACTTTTGGAGAAAATGAAATAAATGGATTGAATTTTTACCATACGATATGTAGGAAGGCTGCTCGCAAATGACGCAACAAATAAATGATTAAAATTCTAATATTCTTTTTCTTTGATGGACTTTTCTCAAATCTTCAGTAATACTATTTTTTCCTGCAATTTTTACAAATCTTTTTTGTCAGGGTGAACTTCCCCTTTATTATGTGAGCGATAAATGACCACACTTAAGAAAATTTAATTAGTCCAGAATTATCTGATATCATCGTAAATATTCTTTTTTTTTACCTTTTCCGAACTGCACTGATGGAGTGGAATTGACCTAATATAAAAAAATATATATACCTAATAGAAAGCGGAAAGCCATTTTTTACAAGGGTAAACGTGTCCTCAAAGTTTGTATTTTTACATATCTTTGAAGAGCATTTTCATTTGGGGATAGGCGAATAAATATCCACATTATTCAAGAGCAAATGCTGAGGAAGAGCGGGTTCATTTATCTCAAAACCCTGAATGAAATTAACACTGGAATAAAAACGTTTCAGTGCGTATACAAAGGGAAATTCAATTTTCGAGGACTAATGTTAAACAAATAATAGAATATTATATTTTAAATTGACCAAAAATAGTAGAGAGAAGCTCTTGAACTTTTTACTCTTTCCGTACTTGCCCCTGCTAGACCACTCATGACACAACTAATTAATGTTAAGTCATCAGTAAGTATTCCATTTTTACAACTTTTTTTTTTTTTTTTTACAAATTTTTGCCAAGATCAGTTTGAAGACAATGTTGATAAATTTTGATATTTTTCACTGACTGGTCTTAATATAACTTGTAAACAAATATCATGTCAGCGGTATAATTAAGGTATCAATTATTAAAAATATTAATTAATATCTTCATAATTATGTTATAAATGCAAATTTTAATATTCAAGGACCCTTCCGTTTGGGCCCTTTTTAATTTTGATTTTCTTTATTTTTATACCCCCGTATAATATTATTTCAACCAGCAAAAATACCATTATTTATTATACAGCTGCTGACAGACATGAAAATACGTATTACTTGCCTTGAGCGATCACACTAACGGTGAAAGAGAACAGCAAAATGATGCACAAATACGATGTCATCTTGAAAAGAAGAGTACGTCTGATCTATGCAACAACCAACAATCTAAATGATGAAAATCAGGTGTGGCGGATTCGTATTATTACTTCTACCAATATTGCAGTGTGGGTAGTGTTACAATGGGGACACGCCCACCCTTTATGATTTGTCAACATACGAAACAAAAGGGAGGAAGAAAACTGAAGAATAACGGCGGCAGGCTGTGGAATAAGGGCTTACATTGTTGATAAAGGATCTTTCAATAGCAAAATAACAGCTTTGATGGCGCCGTGGTATAGTGGTTACGACTCTCGTCTTTCAATCTGAGGGACGTGGGTTCGATTCATAGCCATGGCATGTTTTCCTTCAGCAAGAAATGTACCAATATTCTGCTGCACTCAACCCAAGAAAGTGGGAAGAAATTCCTCGAATGCTTGAGCGCCTAGGTAGCCGAGCTAAAGCTGGGGTAAGAAAAGCACGGTCCACTGGGGGACCAGTTTTCGGAACCGAAGTGGCTAATACCGTGTTTACACATCGACTCGGCTCGGGTGTTGAGTCCGCCAGCCGGGTTGAACACTGCGAAGAAGGGATCAGAGATCGCGTTTATACGTACATATAAAAAGGCGAGTTCAACACGGCTCGCGGATCTCGAACGGAAGAAGAATTATGACGTCGCAAATTAAACGCGGGAAATTCACCGCCGGAATCGAATCTTGTCCGTGCGAACAACAACAATGCCAAAAGTGAAAGCGCGCGCAGTGACCTGGTCAAGAGAGTTCGACACGGCTTTCTGTTTACACACGAAAAAATTGCCGAGTCTGACTCGGCTCGCGGGTTGAAACCTACGATTTTGGCGGATCAAAAAAGCCGTGTTCGACACGGCTCGCGGATCACACTGATCGCGTTTACACAGCATAAAATTGCCGTGTTGAGCACGGCTCGCGTGTCGAACCCCCGAGCCGTGTCACTGTGTAAACACGGTATAAATATATCATAATTGTCGTTATTATTACTATTATTGTTATTGCTGTATACACAGTTGTTGCGTGCCCGGACAGGTCGTGTATCCAGACATTCAGTTTCTAATAGGCATTTGAATTTTTTTTTGCAGGCGAAATTTCTACAAATTTTAGTACAAAGTATTTGGTAATACTCTATAGAACAGATGACAATTACAATTTTCAATCCCTAGTTTTTTAGTCAAAGATTTTGATTATCCGGACACCTAATCCCACATCCTATGTCTTGATAACCTCACGATCGATTCTCATCCTCATACAGGTGGTCTGTCGAATGAGAGATCGTCTATGAAATTCACCAGACCGTTTAAGAAATCTTAGTTTCTTTGGGCTTAATTAAGGGTAGGCCTCTATAACAAATTGTGAAATATTTGTTTTAATGATTTTATCGTTTTTAGGGTATTTATGTTTATTTTTCCCAATAAAGAGCCCCTTAAAATGAATAGATAAATCATTTCTGCGTCTCATCATACTCTCTTGCTATTTATTAAATTCTAGATCCGCCCTGCTTGTGGGTGGGAACAAAACTTGTTTACAAAAATAGCAGATGTTTGGCACATCTTTTTTAATGTCGATGTCAGAATTGTTGAATCTGATTTATTAACGTCATTGCTTACTCTTCAGACAGTGAAATTGATTTTGATAAAAACATACGCGTGTAAGTGGTGTAAGTAGTAGAACATGTACTAGTAGTTGTACTGTGTAGTATGCAATTCATTGGTAATAACAAAAAGTTAAAGAAGAATTTTTAAGTTTCATGAGTTTCCACCAAAAATACAACAATGACTGTATCAGTTGAAGGATGTACTTTGCATTTTTGCGGTGCTTGTGTTTATGCATTTAAAGGGGAATCCAGCCTTGGCCATAAAATGTTGTGTTGGGAAGGCGAAAAAATAAATTAAATAGAATGGCGAAAGTTTGAAAGAAATCGGACAAGCAATAAGAAAGTTATTGCTGCTTTAAAATTAAGATCACTTATAGAATGTACATTTCAAATTGGCAACTGGGTAAGTAAATTATGACAAGGGGCAAGGACAACTTTCCCATAGGCCATGTACTTTATTATCAGAGATTTGTGGTTTTCTCCTAAGTACCCATTCCCCTTGGGCAGTAATCTAAATATAATCCAGGCAGTATATTGTTTTATGTCCTCATGAACGAAAAATACAATTTAAAATAAAACTTTTTGGAAAAATGACATTTTACCATAATATGCATTGGAGTACATGGAAGAGTAGTCCTTGCCTTACATCATTATGACATCCCATATGCGGCCAATTCGAAGTCTCCATGGGTATAGTGATTACCAATATTTACAACATTTAAAAATTCATAACTTTTTTGTTGTTTGTCCAATATTGATCAAACTTTCACCTATCGACTTGTCTGATTTTTCTTTTTCTTATAAAAGCAAGTTTTTATTTGGGTTGGATTCCCCTTTAAGGGTATCACCTCCTAATCTCTGCTTCCTAAAAACAATGCAATTACAGAAAAGTGACCCTTAAATGGGGAATTGCATTAAGCGTCTGGTAACATGGCCCTAGAAACTACTTTTTTTTCCACTGGGGGTGCTGATGTAAATTTGACAAGCAAAAATTACATATATTTAAAGAGGGTGCATTGAAAAGTCAAGGTCATTTTACTCCTGAGAAATTTGACAGGTAAAAAAAAAAGAAAAGATGGGTTTCAATAAAATATTTTGATTTTTTTTGTTACATTTATCCTTTTTTTCCCGACACCAACCAGTATCCCAGGGTTACTGTTTACAGAGAATAATACACGCAGCACCACTAGCATGCACCCTCGTTTCCCAGGGCCATGTCGCCCTCAGAGGTTATATATTTCTTTTAAAATGTTGTTTAAGCATTACCAATGCTGTAAACACGTGGCACCGATCATATATATTAAAGGGTGTACTCCGGGCTGAAAATATTTAACACTTTTTACTAATTGGGGGAATGATAATAGCAATTGTTACCATGTTATTTTCTTTCATTCAAGACCATTGGAGCTTCTTTTATTGTCTGTACCTAATTTCTTTCACAGGGTTCAACGAATCCTGGATGATATCTTTGTTTTCTCCTCGTTTTTTTTAAATATTTTTTTCATTCGTTTCGTGACTCAGCAGCCCGGAGTCTGTTCGTCACACAAGTACGCGCACCCAATCCGACACATCCTTATATTAAGTAAATACACTCTCACACCTACCTGCAAGCACCTTTCACCCTAAATTCATTACACCGTATTGGTTTTGAACAACGCAGTATTTGCACCTCAGTGTAAATACTACACTGCAAACGAATTTAATATAGCTTTTAATACCACCAAAATCGATAAACTAACGACTTAAGCTTTATGCACGTTAATTAGAAACTTGCAAAAAAAATTTGATACTTTCAGTGAGGTCTCAACCATATTAAATAATACTTTTCCCTTTTCTTTGATCGCCATGTCAGTAATCTGGTTACACTCAACAACTCCAAACATTTTCAATATTCACAATTATACATTAAAACATAACGATCATAAACATGGAATGGGAGGGGGTGTCACTTTCTACATTCATAATGATCTACATTTCAAAATAAGACATGATATTAAACCTGAAGGTATGGAATCGTTATTCATAGAATTGTTGAGAACAATAAAAAAATAAATAAAATAGCTGGTATTGTCTATAGAGCACCAAATAACATCACTAACACACTTCTGGACAGATTTGAATCATGCCTCGAAAATATATCACGCGAAAACAATGACGTTTATTTCATGGGTGATTTCAATATAGACATTTCAACCTTACACTCCACTTGGTCAACAAGTTATTGATACATTTTCCTCATTTTCTTTTAAATCTCTCATTAATAAACTAACGCGGAAAACGTTTACAACACAAACAATACTAGATAACAGAGGAATAGGAAGATGTTTATAGAGAAGTGTCAGGAAAGATATTCAACACTTTGCATGCTGAATTAATTTTTAGAGAATGATAATGACAATTGTTTATTTTTTTTTCTTTGAATCAAGATTTCCATATTGCACCAATGACACTAATGATTATTATACATGTATAGATGATGTCCAAGAACTAACTTTTGCCATTTATTAGCTTCTCTAATAAGAAGTTAGTGGAGAAAACTAATTATTATGACTGTTAAATTTGATTGTACGAATGAGCAAAATTGCCTCATCACCATGCAAAGGGTTAATACAGTTATTATGTTCAGTTAAAGTTTAAACACGTGTTTAAAATATTTACTTGGCCCAGGTTAGGGTAGGCCTATAGATAAGCATGTATATATGTTTTGATTATTTCAAAAGCAAGCGTTAGAAACGTTTGATACCCCCCCATCCTTTCGGGTACGTACGAGATCAGGTGGATGCCATATTTTGTACAAGTGTTTTAAATAGTTATTTAAAGAGTGGCTTTGTGCAAGTACACAGGAAGTGTCCTTTGTTATTAAAAATGTGTTGATGTATGCACTCAATCATCTGTTATTGAAATTTTTTGAATTACTTTAATGAAATTTAACAGTTAGTCTTAGTAACGGTAGGGTATATTAGGAGGTTAATTTCAGTAATTCAGAATAGACCACAGATGTTCGTATAGGCAGTCGAAGTTAAAACTGAGGGACCACGTCGGTGACGGGATAACGACCCCAGCTGCCGCCGGTTCTCCAACGACTTGATTGGTCAAAATTTCTGTCATCATTGGGGGCTCGATCTCGTCCACTAATTCGTCGAAGCCACATCTCTCTGATATGGGGGACTCATCAAGGGGCAACTAAAACACTGTCTGCGGAAACATCGCAAGGTGTGGAGGCCATCAGGAACTGAACAGACCACCAGGGCCGAATGGGGCATGTCGGGCCAGAAAAGATGACGGGGGCTCGAGTCAACTATCATTGTTAAGTAATATTTGGTTATCAATATTCATATATATTTTCATTTACTATTATTGTTGTAAAACAAATAAAAAGAAAGCAAGAAAAAGATTGAAGAGATTTGATTAAAACTTTTAATAAATGTAATTATCAGCTTTACGTATTGCTTATATGGTATCAAGCAGCAGTAGGAAATTAACTTTAGAAAACTAATTCCACGTGACAAGAAGACAATAAAGATCTAACGATGAGATCATTCAACAGCCTGTTACCATTGCTAATATATTTAAGGACCATTTTTCATCGATCGGATATAACCTCGCTAAGAATATAACGCCCCCAAACAAACATTTTGCCGAATCCGAACTCAATATTTTCATCCCCTACCTCCCCTCATGAAATTACTGATATTGTCTCAAACCTCGATAATAAAAGAAATTCTGGCTATGATGACATCAATAATCTAATACTTCATAATATCATTCCATATATTGCAGATCCACTTGCTTATGTCTTCAATATGTCTTTAATTCATGGAAAAGTCCCAAATTCCCTGAAAATTGCTAAAGTTATTCCAATTTTCAAGAAAGGCAATAAATCAAACATTAAAAGTTATCGGCCAATATCCCTCTTACAGTGTTTTGGTAAAATTTTGTAAAAAAATAATATATAACAGAACAATCAAATCTTGTTGTGATAATAACATTTTCTCTAATTTCCAATTTGGTTTTAGAGAAAAGCATAGTACAGTTCATGCATTATTATCTTTTGCTGAAAAAGTTACTCAGGCAGTCGATCAGTCTTCACATA
The DNA here is from genome assembly GCF_018143015.1 of Lytechinus variegatus. Lineage (NCBI taxonomy): Eukaryota > Metazoa > Echinodermata > Echinoidea > Temnopleuroida > Toxopneustidae > Lytechinus > Lytechinus variegatus. Next base: position 21,595,680 of record NC_054756.1, read on the forward strand.
TGGTTGGTATTTTCCTGGACTTCTCCAAGGCCTTTGATACAATAAACCACGACATTCTACTTCATAAATATTTCGCATTATGGTATACGTGGGAAGGCCTTCGATTGGTTCAGGAACTACCTTTCCAACAGAAAACAATTTGTTTCTTTTAATGATCACCCCTCAAATATGTGCAATATTAGCTGTGGTGTGCCGCAAGGAAGTATCTTGGGACCACTCTTTATTTTTTTTATAAATGACTTAAGCAGAGCATCCAGTATTCTATCTTTCATTTTTTTTTCTGATGACACAAACTTATTTTTTTCTCACAAGAATCCGCTTACACTTGCTGAAATAATAAATTGTGAATTAACTAAAGTTTTGAGTTCGATTAGAGCTAACAAATTATCAATCAATCCTCAAAAAACCAAATACATGGTATTCAATAATACTATAGATTCGTTGCCTCTTGATATATGTATTGAAGATATTCAGCTGGAAAGTGTCTCGTCAATTAAATTCCTGGGTGTCCTCGTAAATAACAAACTCTCCTGGAAATTTCACATTGACAATATTTACAAAACCATCACTCGTAATATAGGCATCATAAATAGGTTAAAAAATTTATTCCTGTTACCTCTCTACTAAGTCTATATTCTTCTCTTATATTACCATATCTCAAATGCGGAATCCTGGTTTACCAAAATTTACTAAACAGAAAATTTACTAAACAGAATATTACTACTACAAAAGAAAGCAGTTCGTATTTTTTCATTTTCACATCCCCGTTCTCACACTGACCTCGAATATAATTTGTTTAAAATCCAAGACTTGTACTTATTTCAACTAGGGCAGTTTATGTACAACTATAAAAACGACATGGTTCCCTCCGTATTCCACGATATGTTTCTTCAAAATAACAGTTATCATACATATCCTACCAGACATGGCGATCACTTTCATCTGCCAATGCTATGAACTATTTTTGCTCAAAGTACTTTCATTTTTACAGCCCCAAAATTTTGGAACTCTCTCCACAATGATATTCAACAGGCCCCTCCATCAACTCCTTCAAGAGAAAATTAACAGCTTTTTTGTTACTATCCTACAAACTAATTTGATTTGTTTGTAGGTCCTGATTATCTTGTATCTAACACTAAATTTTCTTTTATCACCCGGGTATCAATCCCAAATCTGTGCTTTCAAGCTAGCGATCTCGTTGATCCATGTTCAAACCTTGTTCCCCCCCCTCTCTATCGGTCAGCCCAATTCTTCTCTCTCTCTCCTCCATCCTCTAATATGTCACTGTATTTTTTTTCTTTGTTTCGTGTGTCTCTGTGTGTGTGTGTCTTTGATATTGCATGTCGTCCCGTATTTCTGTCACCTTATTTCCATTTTTTGCTATCGTTTCCTTTCTTTTCTCTAAAACAGTTTCCTATTATATTTATCATATTTTACTTCCCATTTTATGATACTGTATATTTGTACAATCGAATGAATTTCCATATTTATGGCAGTGAGTCCAAACTTCGCGCGTGTCCATACTTCGCAGACGGTCATTATCTCAAAAACTAGCCAATATCCTTAAAATCTGACATCATCAACGTGAAAAGCGACCTAAAATTACCCTTTGGTGTAAGTTTTTTTTTTTTAGGATGAGTTCAGAATTCATGAAAATATTGGCAAAAGATCGGCAAATTTGTCACCGCTAGCGCCCGTTTTGAAGAAATCAACAAGCATGACGATATCACCATTTTGCAAGCAGAAATCATCAAAAATGTGAGTTAAATGTGGTACTAACCGATTCCATAGTATTTTGCCATCAATCTGATATAAATATTTCACTTTTTGAGCTTGAGTTTTTTTTTAAATCTCCACAAAAGCTTTGGTGCGTGAAGTTAGGTCACACTTTCTGAACGGTTTTCCAGCACATCCCGCATTCGCCGATCGGAATAGAATTTTGAGATCGCGATAACGGCGAAACCCCTTGACCTACCTTACATTTTCGTCCATGATTTTATAGTTTACGATCTTGCCGTCAATGTGGTAACTATTTCTTGAATTGGTTTTGTATAAATTATGAATATTTTGTGAACAAAATTAAGCCTGATGAATATTTTTGAAAAGTGCGCGAAGTTTGGACACCCCATCATACTTAATTTTTATTGCTTTGCCTTTTCTCAATTGCTTAATATAAATTATTTATTCAACCTGCTATAGGGGGTCCACGCTCTACAAGCAATGCTTTTTAGTGGATCCCTTTATTTCCATACACGCTTGTTTGGCTGTTTATACAAGCTTTTGTTATATAATTATGCTAAGTTAAAATGATCTTGTACAAGTACTTTGATTTGTATCTGTATTTGATTTATATTTGTTATGGAAATTAAATAAACTTCTTGAATCTTGAAATATTGATCAATCATATGACATACTTATAGATATAATTCTTTACTAATATACCTCTGCCAAGAATCAAACCTGGTAAAAAGAATAACAAAAAAACATGGATCACCCAATGTGTAATTCAATCAACATTCACCCATAATCGATTATTAAGATATCACTTAAATCCCCGGGGGGCCACTTCCATTCACGAGTGGATACCATGCGCGACCATGGGGTCTCGAAAAGCACCCTAAACACGTAATTTCCATATTCTGAAAATGCACCCCTTAACAAGTATTGGCGTGTGAAACCTTACCCTTTACAAGTATTGGAAACAAAACGATATTCTTGGCAAATATTCCCTGAAATGGACCCCTAAACAAGTACAGGAATGTTTTATTGTTATACAGTAAAAACGCTGTTTAAGATTTTATACAACGCTGTTTACTATATGAACCTTACAGTAGTTGTTTAACAGTTTAAACAATCATGTCTAATTTATTGAAGATTAGATATTGAAAATTAAACTTTGTTGTATAAGATTTAAACACTTGTTTAAACTGTTTAAACAATTAATGTAAGGTTCATATAGTAAACAGCGTTGTATAAAATTTTTAAACAGCGTTTTTACTGTATACGGGTCCTTCGGTCGTCGGCTTTACCTTATTTGGTTTAGTACGACCCCAGCTTCTACACCTCGCGCAAATGGACTCTAAACACGAAGTGTTGGGGCAAAAAGGACATCCTTTATAAAACATTTTAATTTTGTTTTATCATCCCGCAAATTCGACCCTAAACACGTAATTCTCCTAGCGAAATAGATACCCTTTTTTCATTATTTTTGTGTTTTTGACACCCTTATCACGTTACGTACGTAACGTGCCCTATCGTGAAAAAGACATCCTTTTTACGTGTTTTTTGGGTCGCGCATGGTATCCACTCGTCAATGTAAGTGGCCCCCCCGGGCTTAAATCTTATATCACAAATACAAGAAATGTCGTAATAATTAACCTCAATAACTCGCTTGGCCCGAAGATGGTACTTTTCTAATAAAATTGAAAACAATAAGGATAATAAAACATTGTGGCATAGAGTATAGCATCTGGACGTAATGGCCCGATTTTACAAAGGTGGTTTTGAAAACCCATGGTTGAGTCCGTGGTTTACGCAGATTTCGTGTATAAATTAAGCTTATTTACCGCATATACTAAAATGTCCAATGCTGATGTGCGCTTTTGACGAAGTGCGCCGAATTGACGCCTATTGCCATGGTTACGTACGCTATTTTATTTATGAGTCCACTTTTCAAACAGTGAAATCATGAATAAAAAAATAGTGTATATCTAACCATGGCGGTATTAAGCGTCAGTTTGGGGCACTGTGACAAAAGCGCGCATCAGCATTGTACATTTTTTTTTATACACGGGCCCGATACGCGGTGAATTAAACGTAATTCATTCATGAAATCTGCATAAACCATGGATTCAACCGTGGTTTTCAAAACCACCTTTGTGAATCCGGGCCAATATGTTAATAAGAATGTGGTTCGAACATTTGTCAGAGTATGAAAATTGGAATTTAAAGAAATATTTAAAGAGTTTAGATGCAGTCCAAAAATATCTGCATAATATAGGTAACAAACCTAATTTCGGTATAGGCCTACATGATTTCATTAGTTTTCTTCAACCTTTTTTTTACTCATACATGACACAGCTAACACACAGAAAGAAAAAAAATCATTACTGGGGGCCTTTCATAAAGCTGTTCCTAAGATACGAATGACTTTACGCACGACTGGTGATCCTTTCTTGTGCTATGTGATATCCCTATGTAATTGAGTTACATGACCTAAGAACATGTTCCAGTCATGCGTAAAGTCGTTCGTATCTTTACGAACAGCTGTATGAAACACCCACCTGGTTCATTAAGTGTGCTATTGAACAATTATATAGGATCTCTCCCGCTATGAGAATGACACAGGGTAATGTAGTGGACATGGTGGATGTGGCATAGGACACTGGGAAAGACACTGAACTTTGAGGGCAAAGGGAAGATGAAATTTGATTGATATGAACTAATCGCTCCCAAATGACAAAGCTTCATTGGGATGTAATGTCGAGTTATTGCCCACACACTTACTTGTCAGTAAGGCTTTGATATGGGTGACTGACTTGAATAGCATGTATAACATGTATAATGGGGTGTCCAAACTTCGCGGACTTTTCAAAAAAATATTCTTGAGGCTTGAATTTGTTCATAAGATATTCACAATTTATACAAAACCAATTCAACAAATAGCTACCACATTGATGGCAAGATCGTAATATATAAAACCATTTACGAAAATGTGAAGTTGGTCAAGGGGTTTCGCCGGTAACGCGATCTCGAAATTCTATTCCGATCGACGAATGCGCGCTGTGCTGGAAATCCGTTCTGAAAAAAAGTATGACCTAACTTCGCGGACCAAAGTTCAAAAGCTCAAAAGGTGAGATATTTATATCAGATTGATGACAAAATGCTATTGAATCAGTCAGCACCACGTTGAACTCACATTTTTTTTATGATAATCTGTTTGCAAAATGATGATATCGTGATGCTTGTTGAGAATATATTTCTTCAGAACTGGCGCTAACGTACGGTGACAAATTTGCCGATCTTTTGTTAATATGTTCATGAATACTGAACTCATCCAGAAGAAACTTACGCCAAAGGGTAATGTTAGGTCGCTTTTCATTTTGCTGGTGTCAGATTTTAAGGATATTGACTAGTTTTTAGATAATGACCGTCCGCGAAGTATGGACACACGCGAAGTTTGGACTCGCTGCCATACACTAGACCTGAAATAGCCTAAAGCATCATTGACTGTAGTCTGTATAACATGGACAGGAGACCTGAAACAGCCTAACGGCTATTAGACCAACTGGCTATTAGACGAAATGGTTATTGGACTCTGTTGAAAGTTGACTAACTAATGTTAGACGAAATGATATCAGACCATGCGATAGTGGGGAAAAAAGCAGTAGACGAAATGGCAATAAACTGATAAATATCCATACAAAGAGTAATCCTGATTTCCAAATAATTTCATTCTCTTTTTCGTTTCTCAAAATACTTAGCGAAAGCATATTTCATATGTTATCTGTAGCTCGAGCCCTGAAGAAAATACCGCTGCGACATTATGCGTTGCGACATGTGACATTATGCGTTAGAAAAACTACGACGACATTACGCGTTGACTGCGACATTATGCGTCGGACGCTCTTGGCAAAATGTCGCAATCTGCGACATTATGCGTAGCTGCGACATTATGCGTTGGTGCGACATTTGGGACCTTTCGCAATCATCACGGACGCTAGTATTAGGGTCCCCTAACACAAAAGTTAACGCTTAATCATACACTTGATTTTTAAGATTGATTGTGCATTACAGTCAATAGAATCAAACGTAGAAAACTGCTCTACGATCAATGCTAAGCTTTGTGTAACAGGGGGGTTACAGGCCCTACAAATCTGCTTTTCGTGTGCAAAATCCCTTTCCGCGACACCCGTACCGCATACATGCTATGCATGTATATTACGACTGATGGCTGGAGATATTCAAAATGCAGGACCTAAAATAGATTTATGACATGGAGAAGAAAGTGGTTTTTCAAACAAATCGTGAACATATTGAGTGAGGAAAAACTTACTGAATGAAGGCTTAAATATAGATCATTACAGTCCATCGAATCGATATTACATTTAATGTGGATTATTGGTGGATCACGGGCAATTGATTTCATGGATAAGATCAACCTCTCCAGCCGAACATTTCGCATGCGTTGATATGTACACATCATATGCGATACCTTTGAACTCGTTTCCTTTTGTTTCTTTGTTTCTTTTGTTTACTCCTTATACACAAACGATATGCCTCTCGCACACGATCTGAGGGGCATTATGTTTTACATTCCCAGAAATGGGATTAGATTCAAATTCCGGGGGGACCACTTCCATTGATGAGTGGATACCAGGCACGACCATGGGGTTTCGAAAAGTACCCTAAACATGCTAAACAAGGGAAGGAATTCTTTTCCAGATTATGAAAATGCATCTCTTAACAAGTATTTTGGCTTGTGAAACCCTACAAGTATTGAATATATATCCCTTATTTCAGCATTTTAAACATCGTTTTGACACCCTTATAACGTTACATAGGCCTATATACGTAACGTACCTGCCCACTCTGTCCCCTTTTACGGGTGGTCGCTACTGGTATCCACTAATCAATGGAAGTGGGCCCCCCGGGCGGCCTCTCGAGCTCTAGGAGGAGTCAAATGTGGCTTTGGAAAGTCGTCCTCAATCGGATAAATCGCTGTTACCATAGTAGCAACCAGAATTTTGCACACGAAACGCATATTGAATGTTTCCGTCGCAGATGCGAAACGAAAAAAAAATCTCATGTCACACAATTTGCATTGCAGGACTGAGTTTTACGACCATGATGACGGGCCCAAAAAGTCCCTTCCAAAGTCAACGACCGTTGTAAATAAGCGTCCGCGTCCTCAAACGAAAGGTCGGGATTATCGGTTGTAACAAGGCCGTAAAACAATATTTAAAGAATGCTTAAAACGTCCGGTTTTCAGGCCGATTTCGAGGTCTCATTAATATTAGATTGATAAATAAGTTAATAGTTTCATGAGTTCCTAATGATAAAATGGTCCCTTTTACAGAATAGAATATCAATATCGACAAGTTTCATCTCGTGCTTAGGAAGAGGAATAGGAAAATAGTCATTTTCATATGATGACAAAATGTCCTTACCGTAATTTCCCCGTTTGCTTAGGTCCAAATGGCTAAATAATAATTAAGAAAAAAATGGCTCGCGCTTCGCGCTCGCACAGTTTGTGGAGTACGATTCATATCCACTTCACAATCCTACGATGCTTAAGAGGGGCTTAAATTGGCCCTTTTTAGATCACCATCAATTTTTTCAGCTTGCGCTTTATTGATTTTCATCGTAAAAGAAATGTATCTAGCAGATTCTACGTCTAAATCCCAAACCGCGCAGTTTGTTCTTTATTCAAAACGTGCTTGATTATCCAGTTTTATATCAGAATAGCGCATATCGCTCGCATTATTAATGTACGAAGATACCCAATTAATCATCCTTTTCGTGATTAACGAAACATGAATAGTGTGTCCCGTTTCTTAGGTGTAAACCTCATTTTTTTCGCTCGCGCTTCGCGCTCTCATGAAATGTTTAGTTATATATCTATCCTGTTTATGATTACAAAAAGTGCTTAGATTGTCCAATTTATAGGTCAAAATGTCAAAAAAGTTTTCAGCTCGCGCTTCGCGCTCACATTATTTGATTATTGAAATATATTGTTTTCTTGGGTGTAACTGCAAACAGTCCTTACGGTTTGTTTTTTATCAGGCCGGAACGTACAGTATATTATAAGTTTCTGCTAGCGAATCGCGCTTGCAGTAATTGTTTAGTTACATATCAACATCGTTCATGATCACTATCATTGCTTAGAATGTTGGCGAAAGCTGGATCCACCCCCTGGAGTTGGTTTAGCTTCAAACCAGCTTGAGAATACTTATTTCATTGCCCATTATAATTTCAGCATCTAGTTTACTTACGGTTTGGAAGCAATTGCCACTGTATGTATCTTTTTATTTTATTATAATGCTGGGCAGTAGGGTCATTTGCATAATTTACCGATATTTTACAGTAATCTCTAGAAAAATAATGTACAACTGTACATTTTCCAATAGCTTGGGACTTTGAATCGCGCATTGTGGTCGACGGAGAATATTAGTGGCAACAGATGAATACATCAAGAAAGTTACAGTCATCATGCTATTCGATGGGAAGATGAATTTTTCATCAATCGAAGAAACATTTCTCCCCATTAGGACATTATAATGCGAGACAAAGTGATAGTGCCATCGGCATAATAATTTTTATCTGATTTGGACATGCCAAGAATTATTGGAGGCATAATTATGGAAGGAGGAAGCATATCAGAACTTGATGCTACTTTTTGTGGCCGAGTATGAATCAAGTCCAGCCAACCTGATTATTACAGGTGCTTCACCTGTATGTGACAAAGCCAGCTGGGCACAGTCCTGCGAGATGAATCGACTGTTCAAGATCTTTGACATGATGATAAATCCTGAAGCTACAGGACTGATCCAGGTCAAAACACCTGGAAACAGAAAAGACAGGTCAAAATCAACTTCTGCAGGATTGAGTAGAGATAGATCAATCATACAGCTGCAGGATCCAGGCCAACATGCCTCGAAATGGAAGTGACCGGTCTAAATCCACTCTGGCAAGATCTTTCACGTCATGGTAGATCCCAGAGCTGCAGGATTGATCCAGGTCAAAACACCTGGAATCGGAACTAACAGGTCCACATAAACTTCCGCAGAACACACGATAGATCATGTAGCTGCAGGATCCAGGCCATCACGGAACTGACAAGTCAAAATCAACTCCTGCACGAAGCATTAGGTCCGGGAACAGCATGGAGAACTAATATCTACTACGGAAGGGAGGGTAAGACCGAGGCCTTTCAAACTAACGACTACTGTTAGCAAGGGGATAAAAACGGTATCCATGCAGGCACTCATTTGGAAATTACATTCTGGCGAGATTTTGGTGTTTGAAATCATTTTAAACTTAGTTGTTGAATCAATTCTTGGTGGTCATTCTTTTACCTCTCTAGGATCAGAGATTTTTTAGGTTATAAGAACCCATGACCTCCTGGTGAGCTCTTGTAACCGTTCTTCTATAGAGTGACCTCTCGTTAAATGTGTATTTTCTGGAATTCTTGACAAGCAAAAAAAAAAGGTCTTCAATGCAAAAAAAAAGGGTCTTCAAGCTCGTCAGGGGTTGGGGCAAAAAGGTTTTCAAGTTTGTCAGGGGGGGGGGGCAAAAAGGTTTTCAAGCTCGTCAGGGGGGCAGGGATACGTCCTTTTGCATGTGTTGTGACTCATGACCCCGTAGATACGCTAGTGGCAACAGGTATTATTATGCCAATGATTTGGAAGCCATTGACATCGTTTGGGGAAATACAAACTTTATCATGAGATTCAATTTGTGCAAGGTATTACGTTTTAAGAATCTACTAGTATTAGTAACTCGTAAACGCATTAATAATCTTACCATACGGCCTTTCACAATCGGTTGCAGAAAACATGCTACTTAGCAACTGGTACTTATCATGGACGGATAAACATGGTATACATGTTCCTTGGTTGTTGTGATTAACGTATTAATGCTTAAATAGAAAAGATGTGGTGGCTCATAGAAATTATGATCATAAAACACCCTATAAGTATTGGTTATTGCGGAAAATGTTACCTAGCAACCGTTGCTTTGGTGCTCATTGGTCTACCTTTGGAAACATTCATCACATATGGAATCTATGGGCCAAAGTCAATTTCTAAGCTCTTCTGAGTAAATTATAATTAAGCTCTTCTGAGTAAATTATAATGATTTGAACTCTGATAAACAATTGTTGCTATCGAAAAGGTTCATTAGCAACCGTTGCTACGCATAAATGGATCGAAACTGTTGTGATACAAAGAAATATGCTTAAGAATATAATTTACACTGTAAAGAATGAAGTGCTAATTTAGCACTTACAGTGTTTGTAGAGTGACTATAGCTGACTTTCTAGTTTAAATTTGAACTAGGAAATCAGCACTCGTAGTGCAATCACTATACAAGCACTGTAAGTGCTGAATTAGCACTTTTTTACAGTGTATGCGACATATTGCTTGTGAAACTGTCCCTCAAGCCCAACAAAGCTCAGTTACCAAGGTATATATGTTACCTAGTAACCGTTGCTATATTTAGGAAACTCACGTTGGTACCCCTGCTAAAAATGTTTAGGATAACTTACTTTACCTTTGGGCTAATTTTCATGCTTGAACCATTTTCTGAACATTTTTTTTCACCAATTACCTAGATTATAAGAAAAAATCATTCAGCTCACTATTACAAGTACATGTACATGACAAAATAATAGATTCACTTTCTAAAAAAAAACCAGCACACCGTTGGGGTCTTTATGGATTTATCGAAGGCATTCGATACTATGGATCACCATTTTCTTTTGTGTAAATTAAAGACTTGCTGATTCAGAGGTATTGTTTTATCATGGTTTAATGATACTGTAATCTATCCAACAGACGTTAATATGTTAATTTTCATTCTAAATCATGCCAAGTTTGCACCGTTACGTGTACAGTACGACAAGTCTCCATCTTCGATGAATGATATTACGTCACAAGATCCAGCTGGCACAAATAGGGTAAAGGGTGTGCTTATTGAGTGTTGAAATTTCAATTTGGGTGGCAAAATTGTCACAAAATGCTTGAATGTATCCGATTTATTCCAATTGACTAAAAGTGCAAGGGAAATGTATGATAAATATTTCGTAGTGTCAGTTTGATTTCGTCCTTTCGACTTGACACTGCATGAAAACGAGCATTGAGTCTGCGCAAACAGATTTCTGCGAGCTTTACAGAAATGGACAGTGCTCACTCAAGTGTAACATTTGACTGACAAAACTTTTACTTTCATTGGATAAATAAACGCAAACCCAAGATTATATGTGAAAAAATTACCCACGTGTTGTGTATTTTTTAATTCCCAGGTCTTTTTCAAAGTATAAACTTTTTTTGATACGCACTGTAGAGGCCTCGTGAGGGGAACAATAAAATTTGCGTGGGTGTGTGGTTTCTATGACCAATTAGAGAGCAGTATTCTTGATTTTGAGCTGCTAAATGTAGTTGGTCTATGAAAAGCTGGCTACTGACCCATCTAAAATACATCTTTTAATAAAAAATAACATCATATTACAGCTTAGATCTTCAGCTTTCTCTTAATTTCGAAATCGTTTGGGCTCAAACGGAAATGAGCATTAAAACAACAACCTTTGTAACATTTTGCTGCCGATGTTTTAGATCAAAGGTTTCACTTATATTACGAAATATTTTTTAAAATCCAAACACATGACATGAAAGAATGATTTTCTTCTTGATAAAGATACCAACAAATTTCATTTGGTCAAAATTTAGAGCAGCAATGGCCGAATAAAAAGAGGTGTATTGGTTCACACCAAGCTCATTAACAATCATGCAAAAATTCCTCTAGTCATAAATATGAGTTGGATAAAAGAAGTTATTTTTTGAAGGCATGCCGACTGACCGAATGATAGTTAACAAACATTTTTGTTGTACGGTGGGGGATAGAGGAAAAAGTGTAGCATTTCGGCAATTGTGTTTTTGCCAATTTGAGGATTTTAACATTGTGCATTAGCACAATTTAAGACTACTCTTCTCAAATTTGAACTTAACTATATAATTTGAACAGTTACAATGAAAATATTAAAAATGGAAGAGGACTTATTAAATTTTGCATAATTTCGTGAAACAGTTTTGTGCTCTTCTTCAAAAATATGCGATGAGGAGCATACATGCATGTACGTCATATCTCCAGTTATTATTTTTCTGTTTAATGTATGTTATTTGAACTTTTATATTTTATAGATATTTGTTTTTAAAAATAGTACAAAATAATTAATCCAAAATAAATATACTTTGCTTCAAGGAAGACATGTTTTACACAAGTGTCAAAAGTGGGAAATATTTATCAGTCACATACAATAAGTAAATGGGAAATGGGGGCATATCGTAAGCCAACATACTGCTTAATATTGCCGAAATGCTGAAAACTGTTTTCACAAAATACTATTAGCCTTCAAAGTTCTATAACTTTATTATTTTCATCACATTTTGACGACGTATTGAATGATTCCATGTACCGTGTTGAAATCTGGAATTGGTGTTATAACAACACCAACACGAGCCACTGTATTGTTCAGGCGAGGCCTCATAGAAAATGGACCAAACCTTGTTTTTTTGATACATAATACATGCGTTCTTTTATAGCTTCTTGTCAAATCCAGGGGACTGATTCCGAATCGTAATGATGTCACTCGTGTAACCTTGAGAATTTTCCCCAAATTGGCAAACTCCAATTAGGCCACAAAATTATGCAAATTGCCCATGGAAACCATCACAAAAATGTCAAAACATTGACTGTAAGTTGTGTTTCAGGAGTGAAACAGTCTTTGAAACCATGATATTTGACAAAAATTTAATTTACTCGAATTTCGATATCAGAAATGGATGCCAAGACCCCCGTATAGTCTGTTTTGTACAAAATGAATTAGGGATAATGATTTTCACAACAAAGAGCCTGTGATTATAATCTATGAAGGGACTGTGGTCTGTAAACATGACTATTAACAAAATTTGTAATTTCAGATACTTCATAATAAAATATGCGAATATATTGTATTTTGATATTCAAGTTGGCTGGCATAGATCCCTTATATTACAAATGATGATATAAATAGAAAAATAATAAGAGTGATATATAATCTCCATCAGTGGCGTACCGTGGGTCATGGCATGGGGGGCACCATAAAAAAATTGAGTCACCTAGTGAGCGCGCGAAGCGCGCTCAGTTGCGAGGTATACTGACCTAAAAAGACATTTTAAGGACAGTGCAATTAAACGAATATGTATCTCACTGATCATGCGAGCGCGAAGCGCGAGCTGAAATTTTTTTACATTCAGACCGATTCAGACCCAGAAAGGGACACCATAAGCAAATTTTTGTTATCATGTTCCATAACTGTCTCCATTGGCGTACTGTGGGTCACGGCATGGGGGGCACCAGCAAAAATTTTGAGTCATTTAGTGAGCGCGTGAAGCGCGCTCAGATGCCAGGTATACATAATAGACACATTTTAAGGACATTGTCATAATATTAAACAGATGTGTATCTCACTGATCAAATAATGCGAGCGCGAAGCACGAGCTTAAAATTTTTGATATTCAGACCTAAAAAGGGACATTATAATCAACTTTTTGTAATCGTGATAAGTGATAATTACTGAGAGCGCGAAGCGCGAGCTGAAAATTTTGTTTATATTGACCCCAAACAGGGAGATTTTAAGGACTATATTTTAGGAATCCATTACATATCTCACCACAGTCATATAATGCGAGTGCTAAGCGCTTGCTGATTATGTTAGAATTACACGAAGCATTTGTAGTCATTTTAATCACTATTAACGTACGCATCTCAATAATCAAATATTGCGAGCGCGAAGCGCGAGCTGAAAATTTAGGAAATTCAGACCTCAAAAAGTGCCTTCTAAACCTTGTTTGCAGGAATTCACTAAGACCATACGTATTTCATTTACCAAATGATGCGAGATGATATTGAGATCAGAAAAGGGACATTTTAAGGACTGATTCTAGGGATTCATGGAGAGCAGACATATCTCACCAATGCACTAATTCAAACATAAGAACGGACAAGAAATGTTTTATATTAAGACCTAAAATGTGGCAATCACTTTAAGTAGTTATGAAAAAGAATCATACTATTGTACACAAAACAATTATAACTCGAAGTGCGAGGAAGTATATTGAAAACGGGAGGTTTTAGCACAACAGGATTATACATCTCGTTAAAGCTTAACAGACAATGCCAGCACCAGGAACTATGAAGACATAGGCCCTAATCAAATTATGTATCATAAAATTGTGAAAATGTGTCTTATATGTAAAATAACATAATCATGATATAATATAACATCATAATTAACAATACTTTCTTCTTTACCATTACGTTTCTCTTCCCCTCTCCCTCTTTTACTCCTTTTCCCCGTTTTTTTTCAATTGATGGGGGGGAGCACGTCCCCCCCCCCGTAGTTACGCCACTGATCTCTATGATAACGAAAAGTCTTGTGTCAAATTTAAGAACGAAACGTCAGAGTTGTTTGATTGCAATATTGTTGTACGCCAAGGAGACAATCTTTCCCGACTTTTATTTGCAATATACCTGAATGATTTTGAATTTTATTTGAGCCGCAGTTAAAGGGATTTAAGTTCTTTGGCTGATAATACTAGGATGTGTTTAAGTGATGATGACGTAGAGATATATTTGAAATTGCATGATTACTTTATGCTGACGATATCATTGTAATGGTAGAGAGCCCTGTTACAACCTATAATGTCCCACCAACGCATAATGTCGCAGCAACGCATAATGTCGCAGATTGCGACATTCCCGACCTTTCGTTTGAGGATGCGGTAGCTAATTTACAACGGTAGTTGATTTTGGAAGAGACTTTTTGGGCCCGTCGTAAAACTCTGGCCGGCAATGCAAATTGTGTGACATGAGATTTTTTTTTCGTTTCGCATCTGCGACGGAAACGTTCAGTATGCGTTTCGTGTACAAAATTCTGGTTGCTACTATGGTAAGAGCGATATATCCGATTGAGGACGACTTTCCAAATCAACATTTGACTCCTCCTAGAGCTCGAGAGGCCGCCCGGGGGGCGCGTTTCCGTTTTACACCCTGGCGAAGGCATTTTCCGGAAAAGTAGCCAAAAAGCGACTAGTGAAGAGTCTACGTCTACGTTTGTTTACATTATCAGCTGGGCGCGCGATCCAAAGTCCGCACCGAAGTTATCCGCAGAACATACCGTACTTGCAAATGCAGCTGAGCTTATACTTTCCAGGTTCAATACGAATGTTTGCCTTGATCATTTGCCTTGCCGATTTGCTGATGTCTGTCTTTCTCTCTATCTGTCTATATCTATCTCTCAAATTCTATCTCTATCTATCTATGTAACTGCAGTATCTATCTATCTAATAATCTTCTCTGTCTCTCTCATTCTTTATCTAACATCTATCTATCTCAAATTCTCTATCTCTCTCTATCTATCCATCCATCTGTCTGTCTTTCTCTATTTCTCTCTCTCTACCTACCTACCTATGTAACTATCTGTTAATTTGTCGCTCTTCTCTCTCATTCTTGATCTATCTGACATCTATCTATCTCTCAAATTCTCCAGCTCTCTCTCTATCTATCTGTCTGTCTTTCTTCTATCTATTTATCTATCTATCTATGAAACTACAGTATCGGTTAATTTGTCTATCTTCTCTGTTTCTCTCATTCTCTATCTATCTAACATCTATTTATCTCTCAAATTCTCTCTCTCTCCCTCCCTCCATCTATTCATATGTCTGTCTTTTTCTCTATTTCTCTTTTTCCGTCCATATATCTATAACAGATCTCCATCTCTCAAGTTCTCTCCCCCATCCATTCTATCTATCTTCTATCTATTTTTGTATACAGTATCTATCTATCTGTTAATTTGTTGATAATCTTCCCTGTCTCATTCTTTATCTATTTAACATCTATCTATCTCTCAAATTCTCCAGCTCTCTCTCTCTCTCTATCCATCTGTCTGTCTTTCTTCTATCTATTTATCTATCTATCTATGAAACTACAGTATCGGTTAATTTGTCTATCTTCTCTGTTTCTCTCATTCTTTATCTATCTAACATCTATTTATCTCTCAAATTCTCTATCTCTCTCCCTCCCTCTATCTATCCATCTGTCTGTCTTTTTCTCTATTTCTCCTTTTCCGTCCATATATCTATAACATATCTCCATCTCTCAAGTTCTCTCCCCCATCCATCTATCTATCTTCTATCTATTTTTGTATACAGTATCTATCTATCTGTTAATTTGTTAATATTCTTTGTCTCTCTCCCTCTTTATCTATCTAACATCTATCTCTCTGTCTTTTTCTATTTCTCTCTATCTATATATCTACATCTATGTATCTATCTATCTGTTAATTTGTCTATCTTCTCTGTCTCTCTCATTCTTTATCTTTCTATCTATCTAACATCTATCTATCTGTCTCTCAAATTCTCTATCTCTCTCCTTCTCTAGCATCTGTCTGTCTTTTTTCTCTCTCTCTCTCTTTGTCCGTCCATATTTCTATCTACAACATCTCTCTCTCTCTCTCCCTCTATATATCGACCTCTCTGTCTCTCCCCCTCTCTCTATTTATCTATCTATCCATCCATCTCTCCCTCTTTCTCTCTCTTTCTATCTATCTATCCACCTCTCTATTTCTATCTATCTACCTGTCTTTCTTGTCTCTATCTATTTATCAGTCTTCTATATCTATCTTTCGGCAGCTTCTAAGTGTATCAATCCATCAAACTTCAATTTGTCTTTCCATTAATATAAGTATCTGTTTATTTTGATTTTGTCTGTCATTCTATTCATTTAGTTAATAATTTATTTTTTTATCATAAACAACGCGACTGCAAAAGCATGTTCGGATTTCACTCCTGACTGCCGCTCTCTCTGTACATGAAGTGCCGAGGAACTCTGTACTGTGATCAGTAACTGTGCAAATTGCATGCGGTGGTGGACTCGCCTGTGTCGCACGCTGCATGCAACCAGCGACGTGTGTAGACTCTTCACTAGTCGCTTTTTGGCTACTTTTCCGGAAAATGCCTTCGCCAGGGTGTAAAACGGAAACGCGCGCCCGGGGGCCCCACTTCCATTGATTAGTGGTTACCAAGAGCGACCATGCGTAAAAGGGGACAGAGTGGGCAAGTACATTACGTATAGACCTATGTAACGTTATAAAGGTGTCAAAACGATGTTTAAAATGCTGAAAAAAGGATACATATCCAATACTTGTAGGGTTTCACACTTGTTAAGAGATGCATTTTCATAATCTGGAAAATAATTAATTGCTTCCCTTGTTTAGCGGGGTACTGTTCGAAACCCCATGGTCGTGCCTGGTATCCACTCATCAATGGAAGTGGTCCCCCCGGAATTTGAATCTAATCCACATTTCTGCGGAAAGTAAAACATAATGCCCATTACATCGTGTGCTAGAGGCATATCGTTTGTGTAGAAGGGGTTAAACAAAAGAAACAAAAGAAACCAGCGAGGTAAACACGTCCCTGGTCAAACGTATTGCGCGCTGTGTACATACGTGTATCAACGCATGCGAAATGAAATGTTCGGCTGGAGAGGTTGTCTAACCCATGAAATCAATTGCCAGTGATCCACCAATAATCCACATTAAATGCAATATCGATTCGATGGACTGTAATGATCTTTATCTAAGCCTTCATTCAGTAAGTTTTTCCTCTCTCAATATGTAGTCGATTTTTTTGAAAAACCACTTTCTTATCCATGTCATAATTTATTTTAGGTCCTGCATTTCGAATATCTCCAGCCATCAGTCGTAATAAAATATTTGGGACCTTTCGCAATCATCACGGACGCTAGTATTAGGGTCCCCTAACACAAAAGTTAACGCTTAATCATACACTTGATTTTTAAGATTGATTGTGTATTACAGTCAATAGAATCAAACGTAGAAAACTGCTCTACGATCAATGCTAAGCTTTGTGTAACAGGGGGGTTACAGGCCCTACAAATCTGCTTTTCGTGTGCAAAATCCCTTTCCGCGACACCCGTACCGCATTCATGCATGTATATTACGACTGATGGCTGGAGATATTCAAAATGCAGGACCTAAAATAGATTTATGACATGGATAAGAAAGTGGTTTTTCAAACAAATCGAGAACATATTGAGTGAGGAAAAACTTACTGAATGAAGGCTTAAATATAGATCATTACAGTCCATCGAATCGATATTACATTTAATGTGGATTACTGGTGGATCACTGGCAATTGATTTCATGGATAAGATCAACCTCTCCAGCCGAACATTTCGCATGCGTTGATATGTACACATCATATGCGATACCTTTGAACTCGTTTCCTTTTGTTTCTTTGTTTCTTTTGTTTACTCCTTATACACAAACGATATGCCTCTCGCACACGATGTGAGGGGCATTATGTTTTACATTCCCCAGAAATGGGGATTAGATTCAAATTCCGGGGGGACCACTTCCATTGATGAGTGGATACCAGGCACGACCATGGGGTTTCGAAAAGTACCCTAAACATGCTAAACAAGGGAAGCAATTCTTTTCCAGATTATGAAAATGCATCTCTTAACAAGTATTTGGCTTGTGAAACCCTACAAGTATTGGATATATATCCCTTTTTTCAGCATTTTAAACATCGTTTTGACACCCTTATAACGTTACATAGGCCTATATACGTAACGTACCTGCCCACTCTGTCCCCTTTTACGGGTGGTCGCTACTGGTATCCACTAATCAATGGAAGTGGGCCCCCGGGTGGCCTCTCGAGCTCTAGGAGGAGTCAAATGTGGCTTTGGAAAGTCGTCCTCAATCGGATAAATCGCTGTTACCATAGTAGCAACTAGAATTTTGCACACGAAACGCATATTGAATGTTTCCGTCGCAGATGCGAAACGAAAAAAAAATCTCATGTCACACAATTTGCATTGCAGGACTGAGTTTTACGACCATGATGACGGGCCCAAAAAGTCTCTTCCAAAGTCAACTACCGTTGTAAATAAGCGTCCGCGTCCTCAAACGAAAGGTCGGGATTAAGGTGCGGGTGTCGCGGGAAAGGATTTTGCACACGAAAGGCAGATCTGTAGGGCCTGTAACACAAAGTTTAGCATTGATTGTAGAACAGTTTTCTACGTTTGATTCTATTGACTATAATGTACAATCAATCTTAAAAATCAAGTGTATGATTAAGCGTTAACTTTCATTTGTGTTAGGGGACCCTAATACTAGCGTCCGTGAAGATTGCGAAAGGTCCCAATTATGCCAAGAGCGTCCGACGCATAATGTCGCAGTCAACGCATAATGTCGTAGTTTTTCTAACGCATAATGTCACATGTCGCAACGCATAATGTCGCAGCAAATTGTCAACGCATAATGTCACATGTCGCAACGCATAATGTCACAGCGGTATTTTCTTCAGGACTCGAGCTACAGATAAGATATAAAATATGCTTTTACTTAGTATTTTGAGACACGAGAAAGAGAATGAAATTATTGGATATCAGGATTACTCTTTGTATGGATATTTATCGGTTTATTGCCATTTCGTCTACTGCCTTTTCCCCACTATCGCATGGCCTGATATCATTTCGTCTACCATTAGTTAGTCAACTATCAACATAGTCCAATAACCATTTCGTCTAATTACCATCTCGTCTAATATCCAGTTGGTCTGATAGCCGTTTTTTATATTATCATTTAGTCTAATTGTGCGACCTGTTTCTATTTAAAACATCGACTGATTATTGATACATGAAAAATTACTGCAATATAGTAAAAAAATAATATTCAGCGTTTACAGTGCTTATCACACCATCTTAACAACATCTCAAGTAATTTGCAGATCTATATAGTACTAATAGGAATAAAGTAACCCAAGACATGAGTTGAATGTTAAATGACCTGCATGGATAATTTATATGAATTTTACACAAAACTACTAGTAATTGAGCCTGAGGCCAATTCTGCAATCAGTTCCAGTCACAATCTTTACTCAGATCCATAGACTGTATAATGAATTGTCTGTGCTAAAATTATGGAAAGCTAAGCATGTCAAAACCTTGTAATCTTGAATGGGTCCATGATATTTCACCCGACATGATTTGTAATGATATAAATCCCTCACAAAACGACACAATTGTCTTAATATCCCTATCTTCGTAATCCATGGTCCCTTTGGTTGGGTTGAATCAACCCCCCCCCCCACTCGAGATCTCTGCCGCCGATCGCGCGAGTGCCGCAAAAATTTGCACGCTGGTAGTGTGCGATGTAATCTAGAAGGCTGAATGGTAAAATTTTCCACAATAATGAGATTTCATTTTATATGAATTAATTATGCTAATTTATGCATAATCATACTTTTTGCTCTAATTAACTAAAGCTCCTAGAATGCTTTTTGGTAATATATTCTTTGTAGCATTGTTAATAATCCCAATTGAAAAAACTTCGGTTTGGAAATCAATTTCTTATGTATTTTAATGTTTTATGAATTTATTATGTATTTGTTTTTCAACCTTTTGTTTTTCTTTGTTTTTTCACATTTATCGCACAACCTTTTTGAAGCATACTTATACTAAAATCAATTGATTTCAGCTGTTAAAGTAAAAATAATCATATCTAGATGAGAAAACTCAATTTGCTTTGAATTTGTACACAAAATCACGTTTTGGAACAATTTTTGGTCTGACATGCACTTACAAAATGTTGTGTAATTTCGGAACTGCATACCTGGGCGTCGTAAATTTGGTCATAAAAGATGCGCGAGACTTAACCCTATCTAGGCCAGGGTATTTGGGGAGTTCTTATGGCCGGGGGGGGGGGGGCCTCCCAGGCCCCCCTAAGATCTCGGCCGACCGCACGGTCGCGCCGAAAATTGGCACGCGGGTTGCCTGGGACATAATCTACAAGATTGTATAGTAATTTATTTCATGCGAATCGCTATTAAGTGATTATGCTAATTTATGCGTAATTAGTATGCGAAATCATACTTTTTCCTCTAACTCCCTAAATAAAGCTCCAAATGTACTAATTTTTGGTATAGAAACTCTTTGTGGTGTCCTTAGCAAGTGTACATGAAAAAAATTGTGATAGCAAATCATTTTCTTATGTATTATATTGTTTTTTGCAATTTCTTATGTATTTCTCTGTTTTTTGACCTTTTGTTTTTCATTGTTTTTTCAATGAAATTTGTTGGGGACTCTTCTGTGATCATAAAAAGCATAATATGAATACATTTAGACTAGCAAAACTAAAAATAATCATACATTTATGAATTTTGGTTGAAAACACAATTTGCATTGACTTTGTACACGAAATCACGTTTTTGAGCAATTTTCGGTCTGACATGCACTTCGTAATGTTGCGTAATTTCGGAGCCACGTACCCGGGTGACGCAAAATTGGTCTCAAAAGTTGCGCAAGACTTGAAAGTAAAAAGTCAGCGAGCGGCGCGGTCAAAAAAATTCGCACGGGGAAAATATCGCGTGATTTGTTGAGGGGGGGCCTCCGAGGCCCCCCCCGGCCTAGATAAGGTTAAATGTATAAACTCTGCGAGTGACGTGGTCAAAAAAAATTGCGCGGCGGAATGATCGCAGAAAATGTTTGGGGGGGGGGGTTGATTCAACCCCCCTCCTCCCCCGACCTGTTTACGGTCAATTCTTTTGTTAACATTCCATTTTGTAAATGCATTTTAATGAAAATATCTTTATTCACCTCATCAGGTGTGGAGGAGAGGTCTGTGGGTTATGGACATTAAATTGACCGACATGCACGGTATTACCAGTAGGTCCGTGTTAAAGGGGAAGTTCACCTTGACAAAAACTTTATTGTAAAACTAGCAGAAAAAATAATAAAAAATATTGCCGAAGGTTTGAGAAAAATTCATCAAATTTTAAAAAAGTTATTAGAATTTCAATTATTTGATTTGTGACGTCATATGCGAGCAGCATTCCTACATAGCAAATGGTAAAAAATCAATGAAATGTCATTTTCTCAGAAAATTGAAAATGGTTTTCACTGTACCTTTTGTATATCAATAGACAAATCATTTCACACCCAATCATGAATAGAAAACAAAATTAAGTCATCAGGAACCATGCAAAATTTGAAATTCATGCATTTTATATTACATGGGGCAGCTGCTCGTTTATGACGTCACAAATCCAAAACTTTGAACTCTAATAACTTTCTTACTCTTTAACGGATTTTCCTCAAACCTTCACCAATATTTTTTACTATTTTTTCTGCTATTTTTGCAACAAAGTTTTTTTCAGGGTGAACTTCCCCTTTAATACCCTGCCTACATGCTATTGGGTACATAAACTAAGGTGTACAAAATATTTATATTACATAGGTTATGTAGATTCAAATCAGTGATGGGTCAATGCGCCATCACGTGACCATAGCTGCGAGGATCGCATTTGTTACATTCTGCATTTTGACGTCACCTCAGTGAATATAACTGCGTTGTATTGTCAATTGCGGTGTTATATTCACTAAGGTGACGTCACTCGCTGCTTAGTTGTATAATCAGGTAGTTTATTAGATGTACGCACTAGTGTTAACGCGTCGATTGCATGAAGAAAGCACTTGATGTATTTTCCAAACTTTGTCGATTATGACATAAATGGATCAGAGTTGCAGCAAGAATTTTGGGTTAATCAGAAAGCCAGATGATGAATGCAATCTCTTATGGCGAATCCACATAGACTATATAATGAAACAGATATTGCCTGGTCTATCTTTTTTCATAAATAACATTTCAACTCCCCTCTGAAGCTATATTTTTCCCTCGGGAGAATATTTTCCCTCAGTGCTGCGTGCTTCGGGATAAATATAACTCCATCGGGGAGAGGAAATGTAATATTCAAACTCTAGGTAGGCAATATCTGTATAATATTCACTGTACTATCATTTCTATTGCACTGTACATGCCATCTTAATTGTTGATGATTTCTGAAAGAGCCAAAATAAAATGTTAATAATAATACATAGTAAATCAGTGTAAATGGTGGAGAAAGTGCTGGCAGTGAGACATTTTCAGTCTTTGATACCAATAGCCCTTGCTGTGGAAATTGCACTGGAGTTGCCTTCGTAGAAGCGCTGGCAATTCTGCTTTCTACACTGGATCTCCAAAGTCATCAGAGTTTACCTTGCACCAATCAGGGCGATGTCTCTGCCAATAATATAGACTCTCTTTGAATGCGGCAGTGATGCATGCTCTCCTATTCTTGTGTTTCAGGTACCGGTATTTCAGTCTGGCTCTCATCAGGACTGTCTTTTTTCTTCTCTAAATAGTCGAGGGCCCATTCATACTGCGAAAGAAATGAAAAATACAGGATTTGTATAGCGCACCGTATCCACCTTGCTAGGTGCCCAAGGCGCCCCTCTATTATCCCAGTTGAGCTAGTCTACCAATTCTGGTGCGCACAGCTTTTTGAGGAACTACTTCCTGCCGGTACCCATTTACCTCACCTGGGTCGAATGCAGCACGGTGTGGATAAATTTCTTGCTGAAGGAAAATAACGCCATGGCCAGGATTCGAACCCACGACCCTCTGTTCGAAAGGCAAGAGTCAGAACCACTAGACCATGACGCGCCACAAAACTCAAAGATATAAAGGTAAATGTGAAGGGTAAGAGGAACACAAGATATTTCAGTACAGTTGTATGTCTGCCTCTAATTAGGATTCTAACCAGTCAATGGCCCATTCCTACTTTGAAGACAAATACATGCATACCATAATAATCAAGGACATTAGTAAAACGCTGGCAAAATTAAAAGAGATATTTCGGTATATGTGATATTTCGGTATATGTTACATTTGATGGAAAAGGGGTGAAGAAATGGGATGGAATTGTATTATACTTTACCACATGACCTGATTGTTATCAGGAGATGAAGGAAAAGAAAATACAAAAAAAATAGGAGGAGAAAGAAACTCAAGTCAGAATCCTGACAATAACTTACTGTTACAAACCAGAAAGAGTTTGGTCTATTCATGACTTTTCCAAGAAAGCTCATTTCATTGGCTGGGTAGACGACGTGAAGGTGGAGATGATCTATTGTGTTAAAAGGAGGCCAGTGAAATCCCACTCTTGAAGAAAAAAATAGATGAACATCAGTCAAGGGGGGGGGCACATCAGGGTAAACAATCTTGGGACTTGCCTGATATATGTACATGAATATTTGACTTTCCTGGATGCAAAGTTAATAATCTAATAAATAGTTTGAACTTTTTATTACATTTTTCTCTATTTCATTTCTTCTTGCTTTGCTTGAACATCAAATTTAACAGCACCATTTCTTCCAAATTCCATCACAATAGCTTTCAATTCAAAATCACATGTAAAACACACTTTTAATTCATAATCCTGTCCTCCACATTATTAGGGTAAACACATTAATACACGTAACATGCAATTGAGTCATGAATTGGAAAAGTGATAGACAAACTTGGGGGATTCACAAAATCTAAAGAGAGGCTTTAAGCATGACCTGAGTAAGGAACAGTGCTATGGTGGTGGTGGGTTATATATGCCACACACAACAGTACAGAATTCAATCTTTGTGACACCCTCCCCCATGTTGGTTAGGAAACTTGTCAACAATCTGTGCTGCGTCTCTTACCAGGAATTCCCCCAAAACACACTATGACCCATACTCTGAACTTAGGTTTAAATCAAATCCTGGATTAAAGTTGTGGCTTAAATATGAAGAGCCAATTGGAGCACAGATCCTATACATTCAAATTATTAACTCATATGACACCCAAATTGTTCATAATTGTCTGGGAATGATAACTGAAGTATTTTTCTTCATTATGAAAGCAAAAGGAAACAAAATGGTAAACATAAGAAATATACGATATAAACAGAATTTTTGAACTTTTGGCTCCCCATAATTTTAGCACAGAGTTAGCTGTGGTCCAACCATCCAAGTTAAACCTGACTTCAGAATACGGGCCTATGCTTTTTCTTGCATTCCCCTCTATTCTGTCCAATGTCCATGTTGAAATCTGAGGACGGGTAATGAAAAGAAGATTGCAAGATTCTTGCAGAAGAGAGGCAGCTCTGACTGTTAACAGGGAGCCTTTACATGTATATGTAACTACCTACCTTGCATCTGCTATATTTCCTCCTCGAGACTCTAACACCACCTCTCCAACTTGATATAGATATTGAACTGCGGTTAAGCAAGTACAAGTCAATCAGAAAAAATAATCAATTAACTGCAGCCTACAATAATGAAAATCAATTTTTAAATACAGTGAAAGACATTCAAGCAAATTAAAATCATCATAAACCAGTCTGTACTTTTACATTATCTCCTTGTAGGTGTCACAATAAATGCAAGAAATCTAACACTATAAATGTGTTGCAGACCGTACATGTGTTATAAAGGGGGAAGGGGGTTTCTAAGGGGGGGGGGCGAAGGGTGTACAAGATATGCAAGGTTTAGACATGTGATCCAAGGCCACCATTGACTTTGGTCTTTAATGGCTCTCTAATTGATATTAGCCTTGTACATTTTTGTGCACTTTTTACCTTCCATTCTAGATGCATGTCCTCTAGAAAAGTAGCCTTGACCACTTAATTATCGCATGCATTCGTAATTCTGAAGCTTCATTATTCCAAAGGTTTGGATATTCCGAAGGTTCGTTAGTCCAAAAACGAAGTGAGGTTTGTAATTCAGAAGGTTTGTTGATCCGAAAACGAAATGAGGTTTGTAAATTCCGCAGGTTCGTTAGTCCGAAAACTAAATGATTAACGAATCTTGTTTCATTTTCTACTAACGAACCTTGTTTCCTTTTCGGACTAACAAACCTTATTTTGTTTTCGGATTAACGAACCTTCGGAACATCGAACCTTCGGAACATCGAACCTCATTTTGTTTTCGGATCATCAAACCTTTGGAATTACGAACCGTCGGAATAAATAACCTTCGGAAGTATGAAGTGTAACGCTTGATTATATCGAAATGTCATTCATATGGAGGCTTCATGATGGCAATGATCCTCAAATTTTTTATTTTTAAAGTTTTTCAGAATGTGTTTTTTTCCCTCTTTAAATGTACATGCTGGAAATGATACCAATCTGGACAGGTCAACAGGAAAATTGATCAAACACAATCAGGTCTCCACCACTGACGTAACTTACAAACAAGTTCTGAAGAGTATTAAGATTATGTATGCACTCTTACCAAGAGGTATCTTGCATTTTTCAAGTGATTTGACGTTGCCATGGTGTGACTTTGGGATGATGAGAAGGTGCTCCTTGGTTGACGGTCTGATGTCATGGAACACGCAAGCAGCTTTGTTCTGGATGGAAAGCAAACAGAAGTCACAAAACAATTGAAGAAGAAAACCAAGGAAAATTTATTGTTAATTAAGTATGCAGGTGACTCTGCCCATTGTCAAATACTTTAGGATAGGAGCACGTAAGTTAATAGTGACTTTAAGAACGACTGGTGATCCTTTCTTGTGGTAAATGGTAGACACCATTGGCGATGGCTTAGCGCATAAGAAAGGTTCACCACTCATTCTTAAAGTCGCTCTTAATTTACGAACAGCTTTATGAAATGGCCCCCAGAGACTAATGCTTAATCAATTCATTGCATTGTGCCATGAATGCAATGCTTCATAATTTCATGACTTTCACCTGTTCATACATGTAATAAAATTCAAATAATTTTGTCATGTGAATTGCCAGTAGAGGCGCTGGTCCAAAAATTGGTATTTTCCCAGAAAACAAGGACAGACCAAGGATAAATCATGTACATGTATTGATAAATTGAGATTTCTTGTTCACTGCTACATGTACCATCCTGGAGAATCTACAGGTAGGACTATGGTATACCAATGCTGTATTGAGCACACACTTTAGCGTTGTGGCCCAGTGGATTAGTCTCCGGACTTTGAAACAGAGGGCCGTGGGTTCAAATCCCAGCCATGGCGCAGCAAGAAATTCATCCACATTGTGCTGCACTCAACCCAGGTGAGGTGAATGGGTACCTGGCAGGAATTTATTCCTTAAAATGCCCCAGCACTGTAAAAGGCTGCGGGGCTAAAGCCAGGGTAATAATATCCAAGTCCTTTGGAAGCGCACAGAGACGTTATTTATAATGTGTTATGCGCTATACAAGAACTGTCTATTATTATTATTAAAAAATCATTATCACTTTTGTGACCAAAATTATTAATTTCCATACAGTTGCAACTCAATTTTCATTAGTAACTTAGAATAATTTTTGAATTGACCAGAGCGCTCAAAAACTTGAATTTTGGGCTCTTTTTTGTGCACGCCCTCTATTGGTGGAAATTAATATGGCAAGAAAATTTTCATTTTTCAAGCTCTATTTTCAAAAAAGAAAAAATAATTCAAAGAATCAAACTTACTTAAGAGCCAAGTTATATGATGTAAAGCTGTAGTGAAAACTGATAGGTAAAAAAAAATCAAGCATTTGTCCAAAAGAAAAAGAGAAAATAATCCAAACATTGTCAACCTTATTTTGCCACACATAGAGATTTAACTGAGAACAAGTTTATGTAACGTTGTTCATTGGATGAGTGTTTAAGCGGACATTTTTTTTTCACTTACCCCTGCGGGACATAGAAGGCAATTACGGGATTGAAAGTGCCAATAGATTCAGAGACCTCAACTCAATTCCCCCAGTTCACCATCTATTTTAATGCCATAACATCACTTGCCTTGTTCCAATAATCTTTATGAAACCTGATACACTTACACATTGTTGTCGGCACATGGCACTTGATAGGTGAATGAACTTTCCTAGATTACTTGTGTGGAGAAATCTTTAAAAACCGATCCGAGTTCCTGAGACAGTCCCTAAAACTCGGACGATCCCAATTTTCTGACCAGCGCCTCTACTGATTGTCACGATTGAAGAAAGATGTAACCACGGACTAACAGACTTAACACTGAAATGCAGGAATTAGAAGAAAATCAGACCTACCTGAAACAAAATTTTTGTTTTTGGCTCCTTTCCCTGTGCAATCTTGCAGAAAATACACCCATCTTTAAACTGTGGATCGTCGATGGTTGACAAAAAGTCATTTCTCAATCTGCTTTCCACTTCATTCATTGACATTGACATTGTTCCTGGAGACTTGATTCAGCTCAGCTTAGTAAAGTAAAGAAAAAAATACTATCCTAAAAATAGACCTTTAAAATTTTTTTTAATACATGTATGTCTAACATAAGGCCTACATGTAGGGCCCTATTCAAGCGAATCAATCCTCACCTCACACTCAGTCTCACATAGCCAGGAGGATCTTGGAGTAAACATCATTGTACTAACGTAGGCTTACTCTCCACAGAGCCAGGTATTGCGTCCCATTCATGTGCGTGTACCGCGAAAATACTGAAACTTTTGTCCCATTCATGTGTGAGTACCGCAAAAATACTTAAACTTTCACCCCCAAGATTTCTACATTCCTTCTGAAAGATCTAGCCCTCATTTCCGGCATTCTACAATATTGATTTCATTTTTAAACAAGAATTCATTAAAAAAAACACGAAAAATATTGTGAAAAGAGGGGATAACCTGCCACCCATTCACACGTATCGCGAGGTAAGTATTAGTTAGACCGAAAGCTTCAGTCTCTTTATTTTGGTTGTTCCGCTGAACTACGTTGGCTCCAATAACATAGTAAAATGTCAGAAATTGTTGAATAAATCCCCAGAAACGACGGTTATTCCTGTATGTATTTACATGATGTAGGCCTATTCCTGGCTAGGCTCACGTTGCCACAAACATTACAGTTCACTCACACTTATCGATGGAAAAAATAAATCTTTATTCAGCGGGATTTTTAATAGTTACTTACTCTTGTTGAACTTGAAGCAGTAGTAGTAGTTTCACGTCCGATCCGGGACGCTTCTTCAGAACTGGAGGGAAATGAGTTCACTGGCTTCTGAACAGGCGGGAAATGAGTTCACTCACTTCTGAACTGGCGGGAAATGAGTTCACTCACAGTCACACTATTTATAGTCACAGTTACTTGTCAGTAGGCTATGTAAATAATGTATGATCGTGTAGACCCCGGTGTAAGGGACAGCTCGACAGACAGCCGATGATGAGCTCGCCTAGAGTTTGGGCGACAATAATCATCGAACACCGCTGGCGCTGTTCACGCTCGCAGATGCCAACAAATCCGTCCTGGCAATTTGGGAAATGCTTGGTGATATCAATCTCACTTTCAATACAACAAACCAGCATGTCCTGATTATCCTTTCCGATTAAATGAAATTACAGATTATTGTCCATAATTTTGAGAAAAGGGATTTACGGCCTAAAATTCCAATTATTTCCGTGGTTGGTCGTAGGTTCTTGAGGTGAAAATAAGAAGACAAATTAAAAATGAAAATCTTATTTCCTTTATACGTACACAACTTCTTCGATAGAAAAAACAAATCACGGTGAATTCCCGGGGGGGGGGGCACTCGACTAAAAAAAGTGGTGGGGGTGTGCCGCGGGCGAGACAAAAAACGGGGTCCTTGGAGCGGGCTTATTGTAAAAAGGAGGGTCCTCGGAACGGGCTTCGGAACGACAAATGTTTGTGAAAACGGGGGTCCTTGGAACGGATCGCCAGCGTATGCATCCCTACAGAACGGTCATGCGTGCATGATGCAGTTAGCGCGGCCTCCGCCGCGAGCTCTGCGGCCGCTTTTCACCAAAATTGCAGCTCATTCAACGCGATCGGAGCGGCGTAACGAAAAATATGCAAAGCTTTGGAGCGGATTTCTCTCTTCTTTTTCTCAACAAAGCAAAAATGCTATGCCTTGGAACGGAAATTTGAGTGTAAAAATGGGGGTCCCCTCCACGGCACATACCCACTATGCATTATATACTGAGTGCCCCCCCCCGGGGGTGAATTCCAACCCATTCTGAGCCGCAGCGATCCCGTTGTCGTACCCTATAGCCTATAGACCCCTCTCAGCTGATATCCCAGGACAAAATAACAATTGAAATCCATTGAACACCCATTGAATTTCAATTGGTTTCGAAAAAATTGGCAAAAAAAAACACAGAAAAAAATGGTTATCAACCAAACTTTTAGGGGGACCACCAGAATTTGTTGACAAGCAAAAAATGGGGGTTGGTTATTAACAGAAAATTTAGGGAGACCCCCCCCCCACTTCCGCCGCCTATGGTTTCAATTTGGATTCAATTGGTATCAATGGGCTTCAATAGGTCCAACGAGTCCAAATTATATGTACAAATTTAGATCTTATTGTAGGTTAATTGGTCTCAATTCGGCCAACTGGCCCCATTAGAATCAGGGTTGGCATATTTCCCGCTTCGGAGGCTTATTTCCGGGACGCCGGGAAATAAGCGGTTTTTACCGGTATTTACCGCTTTTTACAATAAAATACTGAAAAGATCCCATACATGTACATCTAATTTAGATATGATGTTCTTCATTAAAGTTTTTGCCTAGTTCTTGACTCTATTCAGATCAGTTAAATCTGTCATTTGTGTACATTTTTTTGAGAAAACATATATATTACTTTCAAATAGGACTCAGGTAACTACATGCACTTAATCTCATTTTTAGGGGGAGGAATTGGTAAAGCACATTTTTCGGGGGAGGGGGCCTTTTTTATCTTTTCGTCATAGAATCACAGTTGCAATGTGTGGAAAATTGTGTAGAATCAATGTTATTCAACTTAATAGCCACTTTAAGTATGGGATTTTTTTTCGCACCCCACCTTTAGAAAAAGGTGTAAATTCCCCCAAATGAAAATGAAATACATAGATATTATCATAAACATTTGGGACCCCATTTTCATTGTCAAATTCTTCAATTTCTCTGTCATCCTCATTCATGTCACCATCTCTGATATATCCTTCTTCATCATACATGTATATCGAGGATATCCTTGTCTCAATGTCACCAGACGTTCTTTTGAAATTCTGTTGATCTCACTATGACTGATTAAAAATAGAAGCTATTATAATATAAAAGGGAAACAATG
This sequence comes from Lytechinus variegatus, assembly GCF_018143015.1. Classification (NCBI taxonomy): domain Eukaryota; kingdom Metazoa; phylum Echinodermata; class Echinoidea; order Temnopleuroida; family Toxopneustidae; genus Lytechinus; species Lytechinus variegatus. The sequence goes on from NC_054756.1 coordinate 21,626,405, forward strand.
GAGTGTGCTCCAAGATTGATTTGTTTACAATTTAGCTTTCAATCAATATGAACATGATATGATAAACTGTAAAAGTTATTTATTTTACCTTTCCCATGAAACATTCAGTGGCTTAAGTATGTCAATTATGTTGTTATTGTATTCATTTCATATTTCTTAAAGGAAACAACTTTTGACGCCTCTTTCCACTTTTGTGTACATTTGTACAAGTTATGTTTTTTATTTTTTGTGTTTGCTTTAGTGTGTTAAACTTTTTTTTAAATTATATGAAAATAATTGCAACATTAAAAATGGTATAATCCGAGTTGTGTAATCAAAAAGATCTATTTCTGTAAGCAATATCAAAATTCAAAACCAGCAACCACTAGTACACACTGATACATGTACACATTACTCCTTACATACAGTAGAATATTGAGCTTTATACACACTTAAAAAGAAAAATCATATTGTAACGAGATACAATGGCATGTAAAAAGTTAAATCCCGGGAGAAATATTTGTTTATGTTTTAATATGATTATTCAATTTCCAAGAATATAATTTGAGTTTGTGTACGTATGTGTGGACTTAGATCCTATGTGTGTTTGGGTTTGTACACGTATGCAGTATGGATTTTATATGTTTGTCTGTTTCTACTATGAGTTTTGTGATTCTAATTATTTCAAAACACTATTTTCATTTGTTGAGGTTAAAACAACTAAAATTATTGAAAAAAAAATTATAATCATATTTCCCGTTTTTTACATATTTACTGGACGCCCATCTTATTCACCGGTATTTACCACCGGTAATTACCGCTACCGGCATTTACCACCCAACCCTGATTAGAACTCAATGTGGGGACCCGATTGACGACCAATGCCCATTGAATTTTCAATTGGTTTCAATTTGGATTCAATTGGTATCAATGGGTTTCAATAGGTCCAAATTGGATACCAGTTGAGTTCCTATTCTTGGGTCAATTGGTCTCAATTGGGCAAATGGTCCCATCAGAATTAAATGGGGGACCATTTGATGTCTAATCGGGCCAGTTGGTGTCTTCAAAAGCTAGGTCTTCAATTACGGTCCCCAATAAAATTATAATGGGACCCTGAAAATGCCCAATTGGTTTCAGACTCGTTTTAATTGGACCCACTGTGCCACTCGGTCCCCTAATTGGTTTTATTTGGGGCCAATAGCCTATTGGGTTCAACTGGGACAAATAGCCAATTGGTTTTAATTGGGACAACGTAACCAATTGGTTTCAATCGGTATTCAATTTGGATCATGTGGTCAGCTTATTTGCATAATATATACATAAATACAATTGATTGTTTTTGCAATATTTCAGTGATTCATTATAGTTTAAGAAACAAGTAGAGAATGAGTAACAAACAATGAAATACCCATGAATAATAAATGCCTCAATTGCAATAGATTAAAAGTTTATCAGTAGAAAACTAACCATAACGAAACCACACTAAATAGATACATGTCCCGGGGGGGCCACTTCCATTCACGAGTGGATACCATGCGCGACCATGGGGTCTCGAAAAGCACCCTTAACGCGTAATTTCCATATTCTGAAAATGCACCCCTTAACAAGTATTGGCGTGTGAAACCCTACCCTTAACAAGTATTGGAAACAAAACGATACTCTTGGCAAATATTCCCTGAAATGAACCCCTAAACAAGTACAGGAATGTTTTATTGTTACTGGTCCTTTGGTTGTCGGCTTTACCTTATTTGGTTTAGTACGACCCCACCTTCTACACCTCGCGCAAATAGGACTCTAAACACGTAGTGTTGGGGCAAAAAGGACATCCTTTATAAAACATTTTAATTTTGTTTTTCTTCCCCGCAAATTCGACCCTAAACACGTAATTTTCGTAGTGAAATAGATACCCTTTTTCATTATTTTTGTGTTTTTGACACCCTTTTCACGTTACGTACGTAACGTGCCCTATCGTGAAAAGGACATCCTTTTTACGTGTTTTTTTGGTCGCGCATGGTATCCACTCGTCAATGTAAGTGCCCCCCCCCCGGATACATGT